>NW_024070200.1:52052916-52255692 GCF_014754425.2 Oryx dammah
CTCCAGTGTTCTTGCCTGGAGAATCCCAGGGACGGGGGAGCCTGGTGGGCTGCCATCTCTGGGGTCGCACAGAGTCGGACACGACTGAAGCAACTTAGCAGCAGCAGCAGCAGCAGTCCTCATATGTGTATCAGTGTTCCCGGTATGTGTTGTGTCATATCTCTTTGTCTGGTTTAAACAGTTCTTTCTCTTTGACTTTTGGCAGATTTAACATGTAATACCTAAATGTGGCTTCTTTTATACATATTCTGCTTGATTTCTTTGAGTTCCTTGAATTTGTAGTTTTTGCTTTCTACCAAACTTGGACAATTTAAGCATTCCTTTTTAAAATATATTGTTTCCTTCTCCTTTCTATTCCCCTTCTTCAACTCCAATTAAATATATGTTAGATAAACTGACTTAGTACAACTGGTTCCTGGGGCTCTTTTCATTTTGTCAAGCCTCTGCCCTTTGGATTAAATGGTTTCTATTAATTTTCCAAGTTGACTTACTTGTCATCATTTTAAAATTTCAAGTAGTTTAGTTTTACACTGTAAAGAATTCATCAAATTCTTTATTACACTTTTCATTTCTCTGTTATCACCCATCTGTTTGTTCATTAAGACCATGTTTTTCTTTAATTTCTTGAACATGTTTAAAATAGGTGCTCTAAAGTCCCTAGTCCACTCATTCCAATATCTCAGAGTTACTTTCTATTAACCACTCTTTCTCTTGGCTATGGAATACATCTTTCAGTTTCTATAAGTGTCTCAGTTCAGTTCAGTTCAGTCACTCAGTCATGTCTGACTCTTTGCGACCCCATGAATCGCAGCACGCCAGGCCTCCCTGTCCATCACCAACTCCCAGAATTCACTCAGACTCACATCCATCAAGTCAGTGATGCCATCCAGCCATCTCATCCTCTGTCGTCCCCTTCTCCTCCTGCCTCTAATCCCTCAAGCATCAGAGTCTTTTCCAATGAGTCAACCCTTCACATGAGGTGGCCAAAGTACTGGAGTTTCAGCTTTAGTATCATTCCTTCCAAAGAAATCCCAGGGCTGATCTCCTTCAGAATGGATTGGTTGGATCTCCTTGCAGTCCAAGGGACTCTCAAGAGTCTTCTCCAACACCACAGTTCAAAAGCATCAATTCTTCAGTGCTCAGCCTTCTTCACAGTCCAACTCTCACATCCATACATGACCACTGGGAAAACCATAGCCTTGACTAGACGGACCTTAGTCGGCAAAGTAATGTCTCTGTTTTTCAATATGCTATCTAGGTTGGTCATAACTTTTCTTCCAAGGAATAAGCGTCTTTTAATTTTATGGCTGAAGTCACCATCTGCAGTGATTTTGGAGCCCCAAAAAATAAAATCTGACACTGTTTCCACTGTTTCCCCATCTATTTGCCATGAAGTGATGGGACCAGATGCCATGATCTTCGTTTTCTGAATGTTGAGCTTTAAGCCAACTTTTTCACTCTCCTCTTTCACTTTCATCAAGAGGCTTTTTAGCTCCTCTTCACTTTCTGCCATAAGGGTGGTGTCCTCTGCATATCTGAGGTTATTGATATTTCTCCCAGCAATTTTGATCCCAGCTTGTGTTTCTTCCAGTCCAGCATTTCTCATGATGTACTCTGCATAGAAGTTAAATAAGCAGGGTGACAATATACAGCCTTGATGTACTCCTTTTCCTATTTGGAACCAGTCTGTATAAGTGTCTAGTAATATTTTATTGATTGCAAGACATTGTCCTTGAGATCTTGTGGAGATCGTAGCCGGTGCTATTAGAAGGACTCTTGGATAACATAACCCATTTTTATGCATTTACAAATTATAAAAAGGAACCCATGGGGAAAATGATTTGCCCAATGCACACAGATAGTCATGGCCAATTGAAACTACATCACCCAAGCTGAGACTCAGTGTCTTCCCAGTTTTCTAACTGAAAATATGCTGCCTTTTAAAAATTTATCCTTGGGAATAACATTTTCTCCTCTTAAAGTTTTGCTAGCTCTTTCCTGATTTCTGTGCCTAAAGATCAACCACCTATTTTCTAGATCTAAGGATGCTACTGCTATTCCTGCTGATAATGATATTTGATATCCTTGAGCATCTCAAGGATAGATTTGTCAAGTACTATGCTTACACTACTGTGTACTAGCCACTGTGCAAGAGTTTTACTTAATTTCACCCTATACTATCCCTTCCTTTGGCAGCTTACACTAATACCACTCTTCCTGTTAAATCCTCCAATTTCTGTATCTCCAAAGTACATGCATACATAACATAGCATTGATGATAGTGAAAGTGAAAGTCTCTCAGTCGTGTCCAACTCTTTGCAACCGCATGGACTATTCAGTCCATGGAATTCTCCAGGCCAGAATACTGGAGTGGGTAGCCTTTCCCTCCTCCAGGGGATCTTCCCAACCCAGGGATCGAACCCAGGTCTCCTGCATTGCAGGCAGATATGTTACGGTAATTAGTTTCTATGAAAAGCTGTGCTGTTAGGCTTGTAGTCTTTCAGTGGCCAAGGAAGCTTTCTATATTCATAACACCCAACACAATGCCAGGCACATAGTAGCTGGCAAGAAACTGTCGGGCTCCAGTGGCCTCCAGTGAAGGACAGAGTCCACCTTTGGACTAGCTGCTGCTGCTGCTGCTAAGTTGCTTCAGTCGTGTCCGACTCTGTGCGACCCCAGAGATGGGCAGCCCACCAGGCTCCCCCATCCCTGGGATTCTCCAGGCAAGAACACTGGAGTGGGTTGCCATTGGACTAGCTACATGCCAGTATCCCAGCCCTGTCAGTAAGTGGCAGCTCAAACGACACAGTATCCTTGGTTCTGTGAAGCTGAGATCCAGCTCTGCTCCGCATCCACCTGAGGTGTTGTTGCCATGTACATCTGACAAAGTTCTTCAGGGAGGGCCAAGGTAATCTCTCCCCTTGCGCCCAGTCTAGTCCCATCAGTGGCCAGACCTGGAGTGATGACAGGTGTGGAATGTTCATCAGGCTCTTGGATCGGGGCCAGTCCAGAGGCTCGTGGCCTCTGGGTCTCAGGCTGAAGTATCAGGTCACAAGCAAGCTGGATCCAAGGGCTCCTAAGGTCAGCCTGCCCAGAGTGAGGTGGGGGAGAAATAGAGATATCAGCCATCAATGCCACCAGTCAAGATGCTTCCTTTTGCTTCAGTGAAGGCTAGAGAGACTGCAAACCAGGACCAGAGGAATCCAGTGCCAAACTGGGCAGGGGCATGGCTTCGCTGGGAGGGGCCTTGTGGAGGAGGCCACATTCCAGCTTGTGATGCATTCATTCAGTCATTTACTCCACAAACATGCATTCATCGGATTTCTACAGTGAGGAGTATACCATCCCATAACAGCTACAAGCAAAATCTCTGCAATCAGAGATTTTGATTTACATACAGGTTCTGCCAAATCTAGTTACATGACTTTTAATGAGTTATATACATTTTCTCTACCTCAGTTTCCCATCATTAAAACAGTGATAGTAACACAAAGGGTTGTGAGCACTAAATGAGTAATGCATTTAAAATGTGCTGGTCAGTGTCTGACATATAATAAAGCTGGATAGGTATTAATTGTTATCATTAATTGTTAACATCATTAAATGTTATCATCATTAAATGTTATCATCATCAAAGAGATTAAGGTGAAAAAGTATCTTAAAGATGTTTAAATTCCTGCCTTCAAAGAGCTCTTTGGGTAGTGGGAGAGATTAACCTTCACATAACCTTTTCCAGTGTGATTTGACCAAGCAGATGCTTAATGGAAGCTCCAAGTCTCCTCCTTGAAGAAGTTGGGAAAATTTCCCAAGGAACACGGCCGTAGCACTGGACCTTTGAGGGCTTCCAGGTGGAAGAAAGCAAAGGGGAATTCTAGGTAGAAGAGCATGTAAAAGGAATACCTGTGTAAGAGAGTTATAAACTGATAGAGCCCTCACAGTGAAGCCATGGAGGTAACTCAGACCAGATAGAATAGCTTTGCTTTCCATAGTGTGCGGTAGGATCCCAATGAAAATTTGTAAGCAAGATCCGAGTGAAGTTCATTTTCATGTTTACGTTTCTTCTCCTTCCGTGGAAATGTGAGCTTTCTCCTGCTCCATGTGAAGTGAAGGATATGGCAAATTCATTTTTCTTTTTCCTCATTTACATTAGACTGTGAATGACTGATAAGGCATGATGCAATGCTCCATCAGGAGTACTTACAGTTTACTAAGGGACAGTTATACGCCAGGTCACTAACTAGAAGATGAAATAAGTCTTTTGTGATTCAGGAAGCGAAGAAGTGAAGTGAAGTCGCTCAGTCGTGTCCGACTCTTTGCGACCCCATGGACTGTAGCCTACTACACTCCTCTGTCCATGGGATTTTCCAGGCAAGAGTACTGGAGTGGGTTGCCATCCCAAATCCCCTCCCTCATCTCTACAGGATAGTATCCTATAAGCTCATGAAATTAAAAGACACTTACTCCTTGGAAGGAAAGTTATGACCAACCCAGACCATATATTAAAAAGCAGAGACATTACTTTGCCAACAAAGATCTGTCTAGTCAAGGCTACGGTTTTTCCAGCAGTCATGTATGGATGTGAGATTTGGACTATAAAGAAGGCTGAGCACCAAAGAATTGATGCTTTTGAACTGTGGTGTTGGAGACAACTCTTGAGAGTCCCTTGGACTGCAAGGAGATCCAACCAGTCCATCCTAAAGGAGATCAGTCCTGAGTGTTCATTGGAAGGACTGATGTTGAAGCTGAAACTCCAATACTTTGGCCACCTGATGCGAAGAGCTGACTTATTGGAAAAGACCCTGATGCTGGGAAAGATTGAAGGTGGGGAGGAGGAGGGGATGACAGAGGAAGAAATGGTTGGATGGCATCACCAACTCAATGGACATGGGTTTGAGTAAACTCCAGGAGTTAGAGATGGACAGGGAGGCCTGGAGTGTTGCATTCCATGGGGTCACAAAAAGTTGGACACGACTGAGTGACTGAAATGAACTGAACTGAACTGAAGCTCATTACAATGAAAGGCTTTCCTTATCAGTTAACAATTGATTAACAACTTCTGATAGAATTATCTTGGGATACCCATCACTTTGTGAACATAGCAGAGATTCTAGATTTTCCTTTTGAGTCATTATCCAAGGCTTTCACTGAGCCATCTGTACTTGCAGAAGTTCAGAGCTGAAACACCATTATCACAGCCTGACTATCTGTAAGAAGGGAGCAAAAGCCATGGAAATGATAAAGTCCCTTATCCCCCTTATTGCTTTATATCCCATCCCTCTTTCAGCAGAAACTTTTCTTGACTATATTTCCTTTCTCATACTAATAAGTAATGATCTGATGTTAGCCATAATGACCATGGTGACAAGTCATGAGTAACCTCAGAGGAGCATCTGAAATTAAGTCTTCTATCTTCTATCAGCTTATAGCCACAGAAGACATCGGCTTGCTGCCAGCGAATTTGAGGTTCTTGCTTCATCACAAAAGAATTTGGAGGAAAAGTGATATGTAAGAAGTAGATTTATTTAGAAAGAAACTACTCCAGATATAATGTCAGCCAGGAAAGAGCAAAGTGTTTAAAAATATAGCTTTTATGGACTGGGTAATTTCATAGGCTAATAAGTGGGAGGATTATTCCAATTATTTGGGGGAAAGAGTGAAGATTTCCAGAAACTGGGCCACCACCCACTTCTTACCCTTTTATTGTTGACCTTGGAACTGCCATGACACTGGTGGGTGTGACATTTAGCTTATGCTAATCTATTAAAATGAGCATATAATGAGGCTCAAGATCTACTAGAAGTCAAATCTTCTGCCATCTTGGACCTAATTGGTTCTAACCAGTTTTCATCATGTCCTATGGCTATGTCATTCTTTTAAAGGTTGTGCCCTTCTTTTCTGTTTCAAGCTCATTTTAGAGAATTATTAAACATCCAAAATCTAGACAGTGTATTAAAAAGCAAAGACATTACTTTGCCAACAAAATCTGTATGGTCAAAGCTATGGTTTTTCCAGTAGTCATGTATGGATGTCAAAGTTGGGATCATAAAGAAAGCTGAGCGCTGAAGAACTGATGCTTTTGAACTGTGGTGTTGGAGAAGACTCTTGAGAGTCCTTTGGACTGCAGAGAGATCCAACCAGTCAATCCTAAAGGAGATCAGTTCAGAATATTCATTGGAAGGACTGATGCTGAAGCTGAAGCTCCAATACTTTGGCCACCTGATGTGAAGAGCTGACTCATTGGAAAAGACCCTGATGCTGGGAAAGATTGAAGGCAGGAGAAGAAGGGGATGGCAGAGGATGAGATGGTTGGATGGAATCACCAACTTGATGCACATGAGTTTGAACAAGCTCCAGGAGTTGGTGATGGACAGGAAAGCCTGGCGTACTGTAGTCCATGGGGTCGCAAAGAGTCAGACATGACTTAGTGACTGAGCAACACCATTTTAGGATACTTGAAGTAGAATTCATAAGGAAATGAATGGACAGACTCTAGGGTGCCACATCCCACTCCACGACCCCCACCTCCTGAAGGTCACACCTCTGTGTAACAAATCCCTTTCCTTTGAGTGTGGAAGGGACCCTGGACATGACAAAGGTGGTAAGAGGGTGTTCCCACAATCATGTTACAATGTATGACTCCACCTTGCTGGCAGACTAGCTGCAGAATCTCTCCTTGCTGGCTTTGATGACATAAATGGCCAAGCTGGAGAAGCCTGTATGACAAGGAACCGTGAGCGGTCTCCAGCAGACTCCAGCAAGAAGCCAAAGCTCTGACACGCGGCCACAAGCCTGACTGCAGCCCCCGCACTCTTCACCATTATGCTGGCAGCCTGAGGATTAAACTGAAGCCTCAGAGAGGAAGCCACAGTCATGAACAGACCCTCCAGTCCAGCTGGTCTCCCATCTGTCCTTCAGCCCCACCCCTCCAGCAGTCTTCTCCCCCCACACAGGAATCCCAGGGAAATCGCACGCCTGCACATCACTCACACTGAGACACACAAGGAAGCAAGAAGAGAAAAATTGATCTGGCTGCTTGAAACCAATTCTCATTACCAGTGATTTACATGAATAGGAGCTCAAATTTGCATACCATTAAGTGTTTGAGATTAACTTGTGCACGTTTTTATTTGATTTCAGCCTTAAATTCTTCACTGATTTAAGCTGGGCCTCCACTGTTTTCTCCCCCCAAGTAACAGAGCTTTAAAACAAAACTGCAAAGACCTGCCTCATCCAGTGTATTTCACTAAGTTCACTAACTCTGGGGAAAGGGACTGCCCAGTGACACTTGGGATGCTCTCTAGACACAAAAATGGCAGCATCAATACTCATAGATGCCCAGATGAATACACACAGATGCCCAGATGAATAAGAACTCACGGGCTTCCCTGGGGGCGCAATGGTAAAGAATCCGCCTGCCAACGCAGGAGACACAGATTCCACCCCTGGTCCAGGAAGATCCCACATATCATGGAGCAAATAACCCTCTGTGCCACAGCTAGTGAGCCTGTGCTCAAGAGTCTGGAAGCTGCAACTAGTGAACCCAGGTGCCTAGAGCCTGCGCTCCGCAGCAAGAGAAGCCACCGCTATGAGAATCCTATGCACTGCAACTAGAGAAAAGCCCCCGCAGCAACAAAGACCCCACACAGCCAGAAATAAATAAAGACAATTATTAAAAAAAAAAAAAAAGAAGGATAAGAGTGCATTTTAATGGTAAGCTCTGCAGATCACAGGGCTACAGCTTGCATAAGACCCATAACCCCCTGCCAGGACTGGCAGAATGGTGGTTTTGGAGTCTGTCATTTTCCACAAGCAGAAGGAATCTGATGTGATCTTCACGATGGCAAGAAAGCCTCCTCTGGGATTAGGCCACACCTGTCCCCTGGACTTGGAGTGCCAGAACCTGAATGGGCATTTCCATTGACTAGCCCCTATAAAATCTAATAACAGGTCTTGACATAAGGACCAAGAGTGGCACAGAACACCTCCTCACCCTGGAAAACGATCGAGAAAAACAGGGTTTATGAGTTGCGCAAGCACATGGTGTCTTGGTGTGATTAATCCATCTCAGGGAAATGACTGTAAGAGCCAATTAAATGCAGCTTAGAGGAGCTATTTTGCATTGTCTCTTTATTCCGTTTCTGGAGACAATTGTACCTGTCAAGAAAGCTGTGAGAAACTATCAATTTCTGCAGCTTGAGTTTTCAGAGGAAAATAAAAACCGCTGCCCTGGGAGAGATGGGCTGTCCCTTTCAGAGTGTAAATCCCCACTGAGAGATGCAGACCTTTGAGTCTGTGTGGCTTCCAGCTCCAGGCGATGGGTTCCTGGGTCTTACCCTCCCCTCCCTTCCCCTCCCAGGGACCTTCTGCTTGGGAACATAAAAGCCACGACCTCTAAGTGCAGATGAAGCAAATACTTTCCATCTTGGAGGAGAATCTCCTTTCATCATAAAGAAGAAGAAAGAGGAAGAACAGGAGAAATGTTCCTATATATGAAATAAAACTACTGTCCAGGTTTAAAATGACAAACATTTAGATAAGCAGAATGGGGAGTTGCTTCAAGGCAACCATTCTTGCTTGCTGTCATCAACTCTGATATGCAAGTAGATAACAAAGCATATTCGTAGCAACAAAAAACAAAATCCATTAACCTTCCCACTTAATGCTACATCCCCCCCAAAGCAGGGACTGCCCCAGTGTAAATCATTGAGGAAAAAAGTTAATTAAATCAGGGGAAAAGAATAGCTCCCAGCACCCAGCCCCAAGACAGCGGAGATTGTCAGCAGAAGAAAGTAAACACTTGGACCAGGGGCATCCTCCCGGGTCCTTAGGTTACTACTATTTAGCAGTGAGCCAGGAGCTCGGATGTCACACAAAAGGGAAAGGGCTGGCTCAGCTGGGGGCTCAGGTTCTGTCACCCCAGTCCTGGGTAGGGTTACAAGTCTGTTGCGATGCCTCTTGACCTCCACTGGGGACACACACCATCAGTTCACCTCTCCAAGTGCTCAAGGCTAGGCAGGGTGGCCAGGGCTAGGCAGAGGCAAAGCTGAGATGCCAAGACAATAGATTCCCCCAAATTACCCTGCTCAGAGAAGGCAATGGCACCCCACTCCAGTACTTATGCCTGGAAAATCCCATGGATGGAGGAGCCTGGTGGGCTGCAGTCCATGGGGTCGCTAGGAGTCGGACATGACTGAGTGACTTCACTTTCACTTTTCACTTTCATGCATTGGAGAAGGAAATGGCAACCCACTCCATTGTTCTTGCCAGGAGAATACCAGATATGGGGTGCTTGATGGGCTGCTGTCTATGAGGTCGCACAGAGTCGGACACGACTGAAGGGACTTAGCAGCAGCAGCAGCAAATTACCCTGCTAGGAATGACCAGCATTTTCCAAACCAGATATGCTGCTACTGACAACATGGTCCGATTTGGGATTCCCGGGGTCCCACGTAGCCCCACCTGGACTAGCTATTGTTGTTATTGTTCACTTGCTAAGTCGTGTCTAACCCCCATGGACTGCAGCATGCCAGGCTTCCCTGTCCTTCACTGTCTCCCAGAGTCTGCTCAAACTCATGTCCATTGAGTCAGTGATGCCATCCAACCATCTCATCCTCTGTCACCTCCTTCTCCTTTTGCCTTCAGTCTTTCCCAGCATCAGGGTCTTTTCCAATGAGTCAGCTCTTCGCATCAGGTAACCAAAGTATTAGAGCTTCAACTTCAGCATCTGTCCTTTCAATGAATATTCAAGGTTGATTTCCTTTAGGATGGACTGGTTTGATCTCCTTGCAGTCCAAGGGACTCTCAAGAGTCTTCTCCAACATCACAGTCCAAAAGCATCAATTCTTCAGTACTCAGCCTTCTTTATGATCCAACTCTCACATCTGTACATGACTACTGGAAAAACCACAGCTTTGACCCGTGTTGACAAAGTGACATCTCTGCTTTTTAATACACTATCTGAACCCTGGTCTCCAGCATTGCAGGCAGACGCTTTACCCTCTGAGCCACCAGGGAAGCCCAGTATTATGTACTATATATAGATTAGATACTGTGCCTTGTTTTATAGTATTACGACCAGCTATGCTGAGATATTAATCTATGAGCATGCAGCCCCATTCCCCTCCCTGAGAAGCATGAACATGAACATGAACTCAGCATCAAGAGCAAGCAAGTGACATGCCCCGAGCTGGACAGGCTTCGGAAGCTGGCAAGCTCTGTACGTCTTCTTACATATGGGGAAAGAGACCCCCGGCCAAAGAAAGGCTCAGCAATGAGGAAGAGATGGACGACGGGCTCCGATTTACCCCTTCCCAAAAATTCCTCAGCATCTCTCCCATTGTACTATTCCTCCTGGTCAGCTTCTACAAGAAGTTATGATGCTGCTCACTTCCTCATCAGCACAGCCTCACTGCTTACCATACTGCTACCCAAGTTCCATGGATTTCATTCATTTCTTTGGCGTCAGCAAACACTGAGGGATGGGGCTGGGACGTTGGAATAAAGGGCTGTAACATCCCTCCTTTCTCTATACTTCCATATCTTAAAAGCCTGAGAACCATACAACCTTTCCCAAATTCCCACTGGAAACCCAAACTTTCCCAAATTTTCATTGGAAAATGGGGTTCCCTGGGCCCAGCCCTGCTAGGAACAGTTTTCTTTGAATCAGGAAAGACAGGTGAGGTAAGGGACAAGTCACTCTCCTCCATAGCAGGAAGTCACATTTGGGCAACTTTTTTGGTTGATTAAGTTTTTCCTTATCATCCACTCCCACCACCTTCCAGCCCTGTTTTACTGCATAAGTGCGTGCTAAGTCTCTTCAGTCCTGGCTGACTCTTTGTGACCCTATGGACTGTAGCGCACCAGGCTCCTCTGTCTATGAGATTCTTCAGGCAAGAATTCTGGAGTGGGCAGCCATTTCCTTCTCCAAGGGAGTTTCCCAACCCAGGGGTCAAACCCGTGTCTCTTAACTATCTCCTGCATCAGCAGGCAGGTCTTAACGTGGGTTCTTTACCACTAGCACCACCTAGGAAGCCCATTTTACTGTATATTTTCCTTATAATAAAGATAATTTTTTTAAAAAAACAAAAAGGAGGAGGTCCTGTCTTAACTTCAACCTAGTCTCGCCAACTCTTTCTGCAAAGCCTTTGGCAGAACAGACCTGCCTGTTCTCATTCCTCTAATCCCTTGCCCAAAGCCCCATCACAAATGCCCCCCATCTCCAAGACTTCCCCCAGTGGTCCAGTGGCTACGACTCTGAGCTCCCAATGCAGGGGGCCTGGGTTCAATCCCTGGTCAGGGAACTAGATCCTACATGCTGCAAGAAGGAGCCTGCATGCCACAGAGAAGGTGTGCAGCAACTAAGGCCCGGCACAGCCAATAAATAACTAAATAAAATAAAAAAACAAACGCCTCCACTTCCACTTGCACACGTGTCCAGGCACACATACTCTGGTTTCTTCCACCTTCACAAAGTTCCATCAGAAACCAGCCAAAGATTCAACTCCTATGCAAAGCATTCCCAGAGGCAAAAGAGACCTTTGCTTCCCCTCTGCAGCTTCAGAAGTGTGCCTTCTCTGCACTGTATAATTTATCACAATCTCCAACACCGCTCTGTACCATGCTTAGCATCCCAGACCAGATCACACTCATCTGTCTATCTCCAGTGCCTAACTCAGGACCTGGAACAACAGAGATGCTCAGGAAGTGGATGTAGAAGAAAAAGAGAAAGGATGGAAGTGGGAAGAGAGACAGGAAGACTTACCTGAAGATGCCCTGGCTTCCTTAGGTTGCAAGAGATAAAGGAGAAAGGAAAGAAAGGAACCAACATTTATTAAATACACATATCTACCTGGCATTGGGCTTCCCAGGTGGCTCAGTGGTAAAGCATCCACCTGCTAAGCAGGAGACCCTGGTTCGATTCCTGGTTTGGGAAGGTCCCCTGGAGAAGGAAATGACAACCCACTCCAGTATTCTTGCCTGGGAAATCCCATGGACAGAGGAGCGTGCTGGGATGGGGTCACAAAAGAGTTGGACACGACAGTGACTAAACAACAACAACAACAAAAACCCAGCATTATTCTAAGCACTTTCTTGTATTTCATATTTTATATATGAAAACACTGAGGCTCAGAATGGTTAAATAACTTTCCAAAGGGCACACAGCTGATAGAGCTCAAGCTGTAACTCTGTATCCAGCCCATCTGACTGTGAAACGTGAACTCTTTTTCTCTTAACAATATTGTCTTCTTAGATCCATAACATATTAGGATCAAAATGGACCTTAGAGATAATTTAGTCAGAACTGTCTGAGGCCCAAAGAGGGTAAGTCATTTGCCACAAGTCACTCAGCTGGTCCACTGTAGACTAAGAATCTCTTCTAACTCCCATTCCAGCCCTTTTGTCATCTGGAAGAGCCATAACTATGTGTGATATTACCTTATCAAATCAACTCATTAAGAATCAGAATAAAACATTTGGCACACAAGGGTAGCACACTTTGTCTTCCCAGGACAGCTGAGGTTGCATGCATGTGTGTGTGCCAAGTCACTTCAGTGATGTCTGACTCTTTGCCACCCCATGGACTATAGCCCACAGATTCCTCTGTCCATGGGATCCTCCAGACCAGAATACTGGAGTGGGTTGCCATACCCTCCTCCAAGGGATCTCCCAGTGATCGAACCCGTGTCTCTTGTGTCTTCTGCATTGGCAGGCGGGTTCTTTACCACTAGCACCACTGGGACGCCAAGAAGTTATGGTACATATATGCAATGGAAAATTACTCAGCCATAAAAAGGAATGCATCTGAGTCAGTTCTAATGAGGTGGATGAACCTAGAGCTGCGGTAAGTCAGAAAGGGAAAGACAAATATTGTATTCTAATGCATCTATATGGAATATAGAAAAATGGTACTGAAGAATTTATTTTCAGGACAGTAATGGAAAAGGAGACAGAGAATAGACTTATGGACACGGGGAGAGGGGAGGAGAGGGTGAGATGTATGGAGAGAGTAACACGGACTCTTACATTACCATATGTAAAATAGATAGCCAACGGGAACTTGCTGTATGGCTAAGAAACTCAAACAGGGGCTCTGTATCAACCTAGGAGGGGTGGGATGGGAAGGGAGATGGGAGGCAGGTTCAAAAGGGAGGGGATATATGTATACCTGTGGCTGATTCAGGTTGAGGTTTGACAGAAAACAGCAAAAGTCTGTAAAGCAATTATCCTTCAATTAAAAAATAAATAATATTTTTTAAAGAATGGAAATAAACAGACACTCATTAGAACATTAAAAAAAAAAAAGTATGCTCTGAAACCACACGAAGGAGGCAGCCAACTCCATGGACTCCCAGATGCTGGAGACATCCCTCAGAGGAAGCCCGTTTCAAGAGGAGCAGGAACACTTGGGAGAGAGTCTAGGACGCCCGTCAAAACCTGCCCTCCAGATGGGAGGATTAAAGGGTGCCAGTAACAGGACTTTCACTGTCTTCCCTGTGAAATTACCCATCCGCTGACTCTGAGGTGATGTTTCCACACCCCAGCAGCTTTATTGCCCATAAGCATCTCTCCATCATCCCATGAAGTGGGCTATTTGGCTGTCAGCATCTTCAGGATAGGAAAATGGACACTCTAAGAAGGTAAGATACTTGCTGAGTTAACAACAGTACTTCAACAGCCAGACAGGGTTTGCCATCCCAGCCTCCAAGCCCCTGAGCTTGACCAAGAGTGGGTAGCCTGGCTCATGTCTCTTGAATGGATTTGTCTTTTTCTCCTCTTCATCTTTGTCCTGGTTATAGCAAGTCTCTTACATATGAATGAGTTCTGTTCCAAGAGCATGTTCGTAAATCCAACAAAGTTAGCCTAGGTACCCAACTAACACAATCAGCTATATAGGACTGTACTGTAATAGGTTTATAATACTTTTCACACAAATACATAAAAATAAACAAAAAATAAAGAAAATATTTGTAATCTTACAGTATGATACCTTGAAAAGTACAGAAGTATAGTACAACAGCTGGCATACGGGGGCTGGCATCAAGAGAACAGGCAAGAGTTACTGATGGAGGAGGGAGAGGAGGCAGAGATGGTAGAGCTGAAGGGTCGTCAGTGATAGGAGAAGGAGGACAAGCTGCAATCTCACTCACTGTACCTGATGTTGATGGCACAGGTCCTGGTTCCTTGCTGGATTTAGTTCTATCTACCCTCTTGAAGAAAACGATCCAGATGTCTGGGTAGTAGCTCTCTTTCTCATCGTAGATGACATAGTACAATTGGATTGCATTCTGAATGGCTGCTGCAATCTTCATGTAGCATTCAATATTCAAGTCCTGAGCCTCAAAAACTAAATGCCTCCTCAAATACAGAAAATCCCATTGCTATTTCCTGTGTTGTGAATCTCTTCGGTTCTTCAGTTACTTCTTCCTCTCATCTCTTCATCCTTTCTCTGGGCCTCCAATTCCATCAGGTTTTCATTAGTCAGCTCTTCCACGTTGCACAGCAAGGGGTTCAGTGAAGCCATCTTCTTGCAGATCTAACTCCAGCTTCTCAAGGAGGGGCACTAAGTTGCTAAAGACCTCTTTGGATTCATCCACTTGCTCAAATCGCCAGCAAAGTTTCTTCAAAACCCCTTTCATGGGGATGGTGGTAACCTCATGCCAAGCAAAGTCAAAACTTTTTATGGCCTTGAAGATGTTATAGTCCTTCCAAAACGGTCACAAGGTTGTTCCTGATTTCCTGATTTGTACAGACACCTCTACTGCCTGACAAAAAGTGTGACATCAACACTTCTTGAAAGCTGATCTAACTCCCTGGTCCATAGCCTGGATGAATGATGTAGTATTCAGTGGCAGATCCCGTACTTTATTTATTTATGTATTTATTTTCGGCTGTGCTGGGTCTTCGTTGCTGTTAGGGGTTTCCTCTAGTTGTGGAGGGCAGGGGCTAGACTCTAGCTGTGGTAGTACTTTGATGTTGAGGTGAAAGTCATCCATGAATGGCGAGTGGCCTGCAGCATTGTCTAGCAGCAGAAGAATGTTGACTGAATATTGCTTCTCCAAGCAATATTTCTCTACCTCTAGGATAAAGTGGTGCAAAAACCAGTCCTAGACGATCACCCATGTAACCCAGGCTTGGGGTTACTCTTCCACACAACAGGAAGAGAGCCGTTAGCTATGTTTTTAAGGGGGTTCTGTGAATGATAAACTAAGAGAAGCTTCAGCTTCCTCTCATCAGAATCACTGCCATCAAACAACAGAGTCAGCTTTATAGCCTAGCATCAACTTTTCGTCCTTACTGGTGGAACTTTGGTCTAGCATCCTCTTTTAGAATAGTCCTGTCTCTTGGGTAAATACATGCCTTCGTCAATAATTTCCTGAAGCATTTCAGGAAACCCCCAGGCAGTTACCATATCTGTACCCACAGTAGCGCCACTTCCTTTTATGTGGTACATGTTGGCTCTGGCCTTGAACCAATGAAAGCAGCCATAAGTGAAAGTGAAAGTGAAAGCTGCTCCATCATGTCTGACTCTTTACAACCCCTTGGACTGGAGCCCACCAGGCTCCTCTGTCCATGAAATTCTCCAGGCCAGAATACTGGAGTGGGTACCCTATCCCTTCTCCAGGGGATCATCCCAACCCAGGGATTGAACCCAGGTCTCCTGCATTGCAGGCAGATTCTTTACCATCTGAGCCACCAGGGAAGAGCAAATGGCTGGCATTAAAAGATGAACCCTCTGATTCTTTACCGTGTTTCTTCTTCAAGTCTTTGTAAAGGTTTTTAGCTTTCTCTTGCATCAGAATTAAGCTGAGTGAGACTCGACCCTGATGCTGATCCTGCATCCACACACAGAATTTCTCCATCTCCTCCATCATCTGTCCACGCTTCTTTGATATTATTGTCAACATCATTGGTACAATGGACTTCACGTGTCCCATGATCTTGTCACTGTTCTTCTGTGCCAATGGTTGAAAGATTCATGTTATAAGAATGAGCGACCTCTACCATCTTTTCATCTTGCTCCACTCTCTCAATTATGTTCCTTTTGTTTCCACCATTATCACCTGGTGCTTCTTAGCAGCACCCGCTATGTCACTGCTGCTTTTACGCTTTCCTTCCAGACATCCTGGGCTTGAAATAAAGCTGCTGTACTACTGTACTCTACACAGTATTGTAAAGTACACAAAAGCCCAGCCACTTGTAGAGGATGCATGCATGTGACAATGTACACTAGACACATGAACTAACGCATGTGATTGGACAGGCAAACGCACGTTCACATCTCTGAAAGTTTGCGACTTGAAGATTCATATGCAGGGGACTTGTACTCTTTCCTTTACTATGTACTCTTCTACAAACTTCTCCTCACTTATGGAGCTCCTTCTAACACAAGGGCCTCTCAAGCTCTCTCTCTCTTCCCCAGGATCCTCCCAAGAGAAGGTATCTCAATCCAGTGACAGAAACAAACTCATACTGGTGCCAAATCTTTGGGTAGAGAGTCAGCAGGGAGGAAATGGGAAGACTGCCTAGCATAGGAGCAAGGCATAAAGAGCTTGGCAAAGAATCCAGCAAAGGAGATTAACAGAGAATCCTGAAAATGAGGGAGTTAAAGAAAGTGTAGAGGGAAAGATTTGGAGAAAGAGAAGCATCATGCAGTTATAACAAGAACCTCCCTAGTGGCTCAGATGGTAAAGAATCTGCCTGTAGTGTGGGAGACCTGGGTTCAATCCCTGGGTTGGGAAGGTCCCCTGGAGGAGAGCATAGCAACCCACTCCAGTATTCTTTCTTGGAGAGTTCCCATGGACAGAAGAGCCTGGCAGGCTACTGTCCATGGAGTCGCAAAGAGTTGGACACGACTAAGAAACTAAGCACAGTACAAGGTGTACGGTGATGTTTTGGAGAAGGAAGGCTGGAACTGTAGGTAGGATGGAGCCAGATCATAATGACCAGATTAACAAATCTGAACCTTACTCTGTAGACCTCAAGTTGCCATTGTGGTCAAAAAGGTGTGTGTGTGCGCGTGCCCACTCAGTAGTATCCAACTCTTTGCTACTCCATGGACTGTAGCCTTCCAGGCTCCTTTGTCCATGGGATTTCCCAGGCAAGAATACTGGAGTAGGTTGCCATTTCCTTCTCCAGGGATCTTCCCAACCCAGGTATCGAACCAGTGTCTCTTGCATCTCCTGCATCAGCAGGCGGGTCCTTTACCTGCTGAGCCACTAGGAATGATGCAAAATGTCTGGTCATTCATCTCTAAATGAGCTGTCTATTCACAGACTTCTACCACTATATTGCAAAACTGCACATTCATGTACTTTGGTGACAGAGAGCTTTGCTTCCCTTCCCTGATTCACCTGTACCATCTCTTGCCTGCACCAACACTTCTAGCCATTGAAAGTATACAAGGAGCTCCTCCAGGAAGCAGGTCTTCTCCACAAATCCACAAATCCAATTAAAGACCACACAACAAATAGAAATTAGGAAGTCCTTGTGTGCAGCAAAAGTAAACTCCCGGCTCCCGTATCTAAGTTGTCTTGTCGACATGGTAAGGAATACACAGATGGAACCACCTATTCACAAAGAACATAATCAGAAAATGGATCTTGCAATTCAGACCTTTCTAATTCAGTAGTCCTCAAACTGGATTGCACACTTCAGTCACCTGCATAATGCCTGGGCCCCATCCATGGAAATTCTGGTTGAGTTGCTTAGCATAAGATACAGACATGAGAATTTTAAAAATGTCAACCCAAACATGTATCCAGAGTTGAGAACTACTGTAGCAATAGAAGATGTAAGAAAGAAAGGGTTTTTATGGACAGGTGGGGGTTGAGCAGGTCTTTAAAGGACAAGTAAAAGGGTTGATGTCCTACTAGGTGAGAAAGCCACATGGGCAGAGGAGCCAGGCACATGGCTTGACGATGTATATTACATGCTGTGACAAGATTGAAGGTGCTCTTATCTTGTGACCAAGAATCTTGGTAATTTCAGATACTCAGAAACTTGTCTGCATCTCAGTGCTGTTTCTAAGTTTCACAGATAAAATAGACTGAGCCATCACATAAGGATGTTCAGGTTGTATTCTACATAAAGATTTTTGACTGAGGGAAGGGGCAGGGGCTGAAATTCTGCCTGAGATCCATTCATCATGCCTTGCACATGGCAGGATACTTCACTGTACAGAAACAGGTGTCCATGGGCTAGCCACCATGGAGGGTGGAAGGTCTTCAAATCATTTTTTGGATTAAGTGATGTTCTCCATTTCCTCTGCTAAATGCCCATCCTGAGCCTACAGTCCCACTGAATCACGCAGATGGCATGCCTACTCACTGCTGTGGTCACCAAATGTCAGGCACATTTGTTCACAAGACTGGTTTGCCAGTGATTGTAACTGTGTCATTTTATTAAATAGGATCTAAACCAATGAAATATGAGTGCAAAAAGGTTTTATTTCTATGGAAACTAAGTTGAATGCCTCCAAAAATTATAACAAAAGTAATAATCTTAAAAATTTTGTCCAGAATGTGAATTGGTATAAACATTATAGAAAACAATATGGAGGTTTCTAGAAAAATTAAAAGTAGAAATATCATATGATCCAGTGATCCTGCTTCTGGGTATTGATCAAAAGAATTAAAAATCAGGATCTCAAAGAGATACCTGCACTCCTAAATCCTATGTTCACAGTAGCACTGTTTACAACAGCCAAAACAAGGAAGCAACCCAAGTGTCCATCCACAGATAATCTAAGAAATGTGAGGCAGACACTTAGATAGATGAATGGATAGAAAGACAGATAGGATTGATAAACAGATAGATATAAAGATAAATAGATAAGATAGATGAATGGATGGATAGATAGGATGGATGGATAAATAGATAGATGAATATATAGTAGAAATTATTCAGTCTTTAAAAAGAAGGAAATCCTACCATTTGCAACAACATGGATGAAACTTAAGGATATTATGCTAAGTGACCAGACACAGAAAGTTACTGTATAATCTCACACAGAATACGTGGAATCTAACATAGTCAAATTCACAGAAACAGAGAGTGGAGTGGTGGTTTCCAGGGACTAGGGAGAGGGGGAAAGGGAGAGGTGATGGTTAAAGGGTACAAAATCTCAATAATACAAGATAATTCAGTTCTGTAGATCTACTATATAGCATAGTACCTGTAGCCGGCAGTACTGTGTTGTATACTCAAAATTAGCTAACAAGGTAGATCTTATTTTAAGTGTTCTTATCACACACACCAAAAAAATGTTAATAGGGGTGGGAGAAATCCTTGTGAGGTGATGGATATGTTTATAGGTTTGACATGGCAGTGGTTTCAAGGGTTCAGTTATCCTCAAACTCACTGAGTCATTTACCTTAAATTATTGCTGCTCAGTCACTTAGTCGTGTCCAGTTTTTTTGCAACCCTATGGACAGTAGCTCACCAGGCTTCTCTGTACATGGAATTTCCCAGGCAAGAATACTAGAGTAGGTTGCCATTTCCTTCTCCAGGGGATCTTCCTGGAACTGGGATTGAATGCGAGTCTCCTGCATTGGCAGGTGGATTCCTCACCACTGAGCAACCTGGGCAATAATTCCTGATGGACCTATGCCTTGATGGGTAATTTAGAAACACAAGTTCTACCAACCAGTAAGGCATCAGAGTCCTCTGCAGCCAGTCTTCGGTAAAAAAAGAGAGTGGAGAGCTTCCAAACGTATCATGCCAGCCCCTCACCATTGGTTCTGATGTGGCTAGACCTGGATGCAAGAAGTTCTGGGAAATGTAGTCTCGGGCTGCATTCCTGCCTATCAGCAACTCCTACTAAGCTATCTCAGCATCAGAGGGCTTCTTTCAAGAACATTTGACCATTGAAAGTGGGGAGTGTCCCCCTCAGGGCAGTCTAAATGGGACCTGGCAAAATTTCAACACACAGACTGGTGTTCCACAGGACAACGCTTGAAGAATATGTAGGTTGATGTCAATAGAAAACCATTCCCTCCATCAGTGAGGCCAAAAGCACTGGCTCCCCAACACAGGCAGGAGGCATTGTTCCCTTGAAAGGTGACAAATAGTTTTGCATGCATGGACTCTGCTTCTACATGTTAGCATGGTACACACAAAAACCAGATGAGCAAAGAAAGTCAGTTTATTTCACACACAATTGATCTGATTTATTCTCATCAGCCCCCTGCACTGGGCAGGAACTCTATACAGTAAGTCCCCTACATACAAACGAGTTCCATTTCAAGAGTGCTTCATAAGTCCAATTTATTCCTAAGTCCAACACATTTAGCCTAGGTACCCAACTGACACAACCAGCTACATACCACAGCTTTTATACTTGCTTCCAGACATCCTGGGCTTGAAATAAAGATACCATACTACTATTGTACTGGATGGGGGTGCAATCTCTGGGTCAGAAATATCCCCTGGAGGAGGAAATGGCAACCCACTCCAGTATTTTTGCCTGGGAAATCCCATGGACAGAGGAGCCTGGCAGACTACAGTCCACAGGGTCTCAAAGAGTCTGACAAGACTGAGCACACACTACTGTACTCTATACAGCACTGTATAGCAAATTACACAAAAACACAGCCACTTAAAGAGGATGCAAACACATGACAATATATGCCAGACACGTGAACTAACTTACCTGATTGGACACGCGAATGCCCAGTGGCATCTTTGAAAGTTTGTAACTTGAAGGTTCATATGGAAGGAACTAGCAGGCACAGGGCTCCCTGCCCCTCTCAGCCTCTCATCCAGTTCTTGATGCCTCCCTCCATCTCTCTGAGTCTCTGCCACATCCACCACCTGCCCCAGCCTTGCTTGGTCCATGTGCCTCTGCTCACTCCTCACCATGAGCGGATGGGGGTCAGGCTGTGGCCAACGCAATTACTCTCTCCAGCCCCCACACTCCATGGCACATATGGCAACTCGGGGATCCGCCAGTGGCACGTGGGACAGCTCAAGAAAACTGTAGGAAGGAAATTTCCCTGGTGGTCCAGTGGCTAAGACACCAAGCTCCCAGTGCAGGGGGGCCGGGTTCGATCCCTGGTCAGGGAACTAGATCCCACGTGCTACAACTAAGAGTTTGCATGCCACAACTAAAGGTCCCATGTGCCACAACGAAGACCCGATACAGCCAAATAAAGAAATAAATATATATTTTTAATTTATAAAAAAGAAAAGTCTAGCCACACCGGACCAGCGAGTTTCCTTTACAGAGTCTGGCAGGGCAACCTGGGAGGCAAAGCCCTTTCAGACTCCCAAAGGTGAAATGCAGCAAACCTACCCTCAGAGCTCCCCTTCCAATCCGAACTCATCCCCACTAAGGTGATACAAACCCAAGATTACAACCCCTGCTTTCCCTACTGTCTCTCTATTTCCATAATCCCTTACACTAGGAAGATGCATCTCCCTTCTTCCCTCACCTCGTTAAGAGTCTTCTTACATATAACTCACTGCAACCAGGACTGGCTCATGCTTGCTAAAACTGCCAGCATTGCGACAGCAGGATGGAGCTTATTTCCTTGATTCTAATTAAAACAGAAATCTAATCTGACAGGTGAAGTTGAGCAAAGGCTTCACGACTCCAGGGGTTATCTGTCCTCTCTGAGGCACCAAAGCTTGTTGCTTCCAAAATGGAAAGCCTTAGGGCAGCAAGATCTGCAGGGTATGGAAATCTATGAGAAGTTTCCAAATGAGCCATTCCCATTAGAGATGTAAAGTAAAGTCACGTGACCGGAGCAGAGGATTTGTTCTGGAGAGGCTGGCAGAAGGCAGAATTGGCTAAAAAAATGTTGAGGACAAACTGTGACAAAGCTATCAGCCTCCCTAGAGAAGGGTAAGACTTAATTTCCCGGACAATGTAAGACTTAGAGTTAGACAGACCTAAGGGCCAATACTTTCTTCTACTTACTAGCTTGGAAAAATAACTTAACCTGTGTGTCTCTGATTGTCTAGTTTCCCCTGGGGGTGATTAGGTTGGCTTCCTTACAGGCTTCTTGTGAACTTTAACTCCAGCCCCACCTCTTGCCAACCCTGTTATCTTAAGCCAGTTACTCAATCCTTCCACACAACATCCCATGGGACCTGGTACCCAAAGAGAATGTGGCATTTCCTGCTTAGCTTCCTTCCCTTCCACTAAAGAGGAAAATATAGCAAAGCTTTTGGACAAATTCTCAAGAGTAAAGCCATCAGAACCCCCCAGGGCTGGACATGACGGGAGAATGTGACAAGGGGTTGTGTCATGTGTAGTGATGCTCAGAGAGGGGAGGAAAGCTTTCAAGAACTCAAACCTAGAGGACACTGCAGAGCAGGCTGAGGCTTCTGGGACCTCAAGCGTCCCAAGAGGACTGGTTGGGATACTGTAAGATGAGTTGCTGTGGACTGTGTACTCAGATGCCTTTCATGCCTACAGGGCACAAGTGAAGACGAGAATCACTCTTTAGCTCTGTGCCTTTGAATGCAGAATGACTTAAGCCCCAAGACACTTGGATTCCTCCTTTATGAACATTAAAGTTAATAAGTCAAGGTGAACGCTTCTGCTGATTAACTTGCCTCATAAGAAGGGTAAAGGCTGGTAAAAGAACAGGAGAGGGCCCTTGGGTGTCCTGAAATTGGATCTGGAATTGAAAGGTTTCTGCTGTGGAGTGTTCCCCCACAAACACTTGGGGTCTCAGGGGAAGACCAAGAAAGAGAATGTCTTGATCTTAATTAAAATTCCCTCTGTAAAGCCTAATACTCCATACTTCTTAACCTTCCTCCATACCCAGGGCTGTTCTGAGTCTTTTAGACGCAGCAGCACAGTCTCATGGAAAGAAATCATTGGCATCTGTTCTTAATGAACATGTAGGAAATGACTCTTCACTGCTCCTTAGTTAGGTGAGGCCCTCTGACTAGCTGCAGACAAGGGGATGTGTGTAGAAGTCACATGTAATCCTCCAGGCTAGAGCAATGAAAATTCTCTGTGTAATTCCCTGTCCTCCTGCCACTGTGAGCATGAAGGTCTCACAATGAGATGGCAAAACTATACGGATCACAGTGGCCTGACTTGGACTGAGACACCATATGAATGACGCTGTTACAGGGAGGAGCCTGCTTTGATTCCAAGTTGAATCTGTTTCTTTTACTTAACCTTTGCTCCCCCTTACTTCTGTTCACCAAAAGGACTCTGTTTATAAATAATGGCCTCCCTCAGGGAACCCTGCTCCTCTGCCTGGATGTTAAACCAAAGCACTTTTGTTCAGGACCCTGTCCACCTGTGGACATCTATAGGAAGGAAGAAATAAACACATTCCCTCCGTGATACTGGTCATTCCAGGAGATATTTGCAAGATTAATGGCCTTTTTACTTCAGTTTCTCTTCTCCTCACATGTCTGTTATAAAAGAACCTGATATCCAGACCCCAATATAAGGGTTATTTTGAGACATTAGTCAGCCATCTTCTCAGCCTGTCTGTTTTCCAAATAAAGTCATATTCCTTGCCTCAACACTCATCTCTCAGATTGATTGGCCTTTCGTGTGGTGAGCAGAGCAAGCTTGCACTTGGTAATAACACTGTTCTGAGGACTCACAGATCATAGAGGATTTAACATGAGTAAGAAATAAAACTCTATTGTGCTAATCCTCTAAGACTTTGGAATAAGTTGTTACTGCAGCATAACCTAGCCTAGCCTAATAAGCCAGGTTTGGGATCTGACAGACCAAGCCCAAAGCCTTGCTTCACCCCTTACTAGCTATATGGTCTTAGTCAAGTTGCTTAACCACTCTGAGTCTTATTATACTCTTTTAGACAGGATACCCCAGATATGACTGGAGTAATAAACAACCCCCGTACTTAGTTTGTTAAATCACAAAGGTCTATTTCTTGCTCACACAATGTATTTTTTTTTTACTATAGTAAGCACTTACTAAATGGTGGTTATTTTATGATTTTACAATTTATTTTATTTAAAGAAATCCTTTAAAAATATGCCGACTTGAAGAAATAGTAACTTTTCAGCAGAGAAATCTAGCAAATACTATCTTAACCAAGTGGACACAGTTAATATCATCAGTGATGTCACATGGGTATCAGATACTCCCTGATATGATGTGATGTGATAAGAAGGACACTTCAACTCCACAGTATTCTTTTTAAAAATTTATAACCCTAATCATTAGCAAAACATAAGGAAAAAATAAGTAAGTGTCCTCCTGCAGGAAAAAGAATTCCTCACTCTGAGGAAGGAGGCTTTAGTCTGTTTCTGATCTCTTACTATGAACTATATTATATGCAAAATTTATATTGTATATATTGTGAAAGGGTTTTTAATATAAAACCATAATCATATAGAAGTAATCAAAAAATAAAGGGACATATTGCAAAATATTTGATTCCTCAAAACACTCATGAAAAACAAAGACTGAAAAAGTGTCACAAATCTGAGAATATTGGATATTACAATAACTAAATGCAACATGAAACCTTCAACTGGATACTAGAACGTACAGAGGACATTCGTGGAAAAGTAAGTGAAATCTAAATAAAATCTCGAATTTAGTTAAAAACAACTGTATGTGCTTTTTTCAAACAACAACCAATTCTCCAGCACCAAGTAGGTATCTTGTAATTCAGTTCACTTCAGTTTACCCAGAGTTAGCACAGACCCCATGAATTTAATATTTAATCCTAAGAGATAGCCCCCAATTCAGATGCCAGCTCCAAATGGGGTCCCCAGGATACACACACTTCATCCAACCAACGAAAAATTCAAGGGTTCCAAAACACCCAGCTTCAGGCTTGAAATTCACTAGAATAACTCACAGAACTCAGGAAAGCACTTTACTTACAAACACTAGTTTATGATAAAGGACAGAACTCAGAAACAGCCAAATGGAAGAATGTCACTGGGCAAATATTGGGCAGGGGTAGACTGCACAGAACTACCAGGCAAGTCCCTCTCCCCGCACATCGTTGCTCTCCTCCAATCCAGAAGCTCTCCACCTGTGTTGCTCAAGAGTTGCACCAACACGAATGGACCTAGAGGGCTCCCCAGGTGGTAGTAGTGGCAAACAACCTGCCTGCCAGTGCAGGAGACACAGCAGCCTTGGGTTCGTTCTCTGGCTCAGGAAGATCCCCTGGAGTAGGAAATGGCAACCCACTCCAGTATTCTTGCCTGGAGAATTCCACAGACAGAAGAGCCCGGTGGACTTCAGTCCATGGGATCACAAAGAACTGGACACGACTGAGCACACAGGCACACACGTAGGATGGACTTAGAGACTGTCATACTGAGTGAAGTCAGACAGAAAAAGGAAAGTATTGTACAATATCCCTTACATGCGGGATCTAAAGTGAAATGATACAAATGAGTTTATTTCTGAAACTGACTCACAGACTTAGAGCATGAACTTATGGTTGCCAGGGGGAGAGGAAGAGGGAAGGGATAGTCAGGGAGTTTGGGACTGACATATACACACTGCCATATTTAAAATGGATAAACAACAAGGACCTATTGTATAGCACAGGGAACTCTGCTCAATGTTGTGTGACAGCCTGGATGGGAAGGGAATCTAGGGGAGAATGGATCCATATATATGTATGGCTGAGTTACTTTGCTGTCCACCTGAAACTATAACAACATTGTTAATCAGCTATACTCTGATATAAAAAGGGTTTTTTTTAAGTATTATGAAAGGGTATCTAATGCCAGAATGAGAAATTTTTAAGAGTTTTTATCCAAGTTTTATAATGTAAGCATGATTGATTAAATCACTGGTCATTGGTGATTGAATTCAATCTCTAGCTCCTTCTCTCAGGGGAAGGGTCAGGGAGCAGGGGATGGGAGAGATGGAAAGTTCCAGCCCTTTAATCATTTGCTTAGTTCTTCTGGCAACCAGGTTCCATCTTAAACTACCAAGTCCCAATCACCAACCACCACTACCACCAATTAGCTACCTTATCTGCATAAACCTCGGTACAGCTCATAAAGGGACACTATGATTTACAAATGACAGTCCTTTCACTCAAGAAATTCTAAAGGTCTTAGGGACTCTGTACCAGAAACTAAAGACAAAAACCATACACTTTCTAACATCACAAAAAATGTACCCGTGGGCTTCTCTGGTGGCTCAGTGGTAAAGAAACCACCTTGTGAATTCAGGAGACACAGGTTTGATCCCTGATCCCAGAAGACCCCACATGCCACGGAGCAACTAAGCTTGTGCACCACAACTGCTGAGCCTGTGTGCCCTAGAGCCCGAGCTCCCCAACAAGAGAAGCCACTGCGGTGAGAAGCCCGAGCACAACTGCAGAGTAGCCCCAGCTCGCCACAACGAGGGGAAAGCCTGAGCAGCAACGGAGACTCAGCACAGCCTCAATAAACAAATAATAAATAAAATGATTTTTGTTAATGTACCAATTTAATTTTCTTAGATTTGACAAACAAGCCATGGAAATGCAACATATTAACATTATGGGAAAACTAGAGAAACACATGCAAAAGAGTGAAACTGGACTGCTATCTCAGACTCTGCACAGAAACCAACTCAAAATGGATAAACATTTTAACAGAAGACCTGACACCATAAAATGCCTAGAGGAAAACACAGGGAAGACGCTCATGGATATCGGTCTCAGCAATGATTTTCTGGCCATGACACCAAAACCACAAGCAACAAAAGCAAAAATCAGCAAACAGGACAATATCAAACTCAAAAGAAAGTTTTGCACAGCAAAAGAAAAAATTAACAAGATAAAGTGACAGCCTAAATAAGGAGAGGACCTTTTTGTAAGTCATATGTCAGATAAGGGGTTAAAGTCCAAAATGCATAAAGAATTAACACAACCTAATGACAGGGGGAAAAGGGCACAAACAATCCAGTTTTAAAACTGGACAGAACTAAATAGACCTTTATCCAAAGAAGACATCAAAATGTCCAACAGATACATGAAAAGATGCTCAACACCACTATCACAGTAAGATATCACCTCACTCCAATAAGAACGGCTATCATGAAGATAAGAGACAACAGGTGCTGGCAAAAATGAGGTGAAAAGGAACTTTTATCCACAGTGGGACTGCAGATTGGTACAACCACTATGGAAAACAACGTGGAGGCTACTCAAAAAATTCAAAATAGAACTACCGTGCCCTCCCGCAATTCCACTTCTCGATATATACCCAAAGGAAATGAAAAAGGACTGATGTTTATACCACAACCATGTTATAGCAGCATTATTCACAATAGCCAAGATATGGAAACCACCTAAATGTCCATCAACAGGTATATGGTTAAAAAGGATGTAGATTACATACAAAATAGGATATAATTTGGCCATCAGAAAAAAGGATATCTTGCCATCTGCAGTAACATGGATGGACCTTAAGCATATTAGGCTAAGTGAGATGAACCAGAGAAAGACAAATATTGTTTATTATTACTTAAATGTAGAATCTAAAAAAAAGTCCAATCTGTTAAAAAAAAAATGATGGTTCCCAGGGGAGCGTGGTGGGGCATAAGATTGATCATGTTTAAGGGTACAAACTTGCTGGGAGCAGTAAATAAGTCATAGAGATCATACACACTTTAATGAATATGGGCAACAATACTGCACCCAAAATGCCAGTAAATTTGGAAAACTCGGCAGCAGCTACAGGATTGGAAAAGATCAGTTCTCATTCCATTTCCAAACATTTTTGGCAATGCCAACAAATGTTCAAACTACCACACAATTGCACTCATTTCACCTGCTAGCAAGGTAACTGGAGAAGGCAATGGCAACCCACTCCAGTACTCTTGCCTGGAAAATCCTACAGCCGGAGGAGCCTGGTAGGCTGCAGTCCATGGGGTCTCTAAGAGTCGGACACGACTGAGCAACTTCACTTTCACTTTTCACTTTCATGCATTGAAGGAAATGGCAACCCACTCCAGTATTCTTGCCTGGAGAATCCCAGGGACAGAGGAGCCCAGGCCGTCTATGGGGTTGCACAGTCAGCACGACTGAAGCGACTTAGCAGCAGCAGCAAGGTAATGCTCAAAATCCTTCAAGCTAATTTCAACAGTACATGAACAGAGAAATTCCAGATGTACAAGCTGGATTTAGCAAAGGCAGAGGAACCAGAGATCAAATTGCCAACATCTGCTGGAACATAGAAAAAGCAAAAGAATTCTGGAAAAAACATCTACTTCTGCTTCACTGACTATGCTAAACCCTTTGACTGTGTGGATCACAACAAACTGTGGAAAATTCTTCAACAGATGGGAATACTAGATCACCTTGCGTGCCTCCTGAAAAACCTGGATGCAGGTCAAGAACCAAGTTAGAACCAGACATGGAACAACTGACTTGTTCAAAATTGGGAAAGGAGTATGTCAAGGCTGTGTATTGTCATTCTGTTTATTTAACATCTATGCAGAGTACATCATGCAAAATCCCCAGTTGGATGAAGCATAAGCTGGAATCAAGATTGCCAGGAGAATTATCAATAACCCCAGGTATGCAGATGACACCACCCTAATGGCAGAAAGCAAAGAGGAGGAACTAAAGAGCCTCTTAATGAAGGTGAAAGAGGAGAGTGAAAAATCTTGCTTAAAACTCAACATTCACAAAACTAAATTTATGGCATCAGATCCCATCACTTCATGGCAATAGATGGGGAAACAATGGGAACAGTGTCAGATCTTATTTTCTTGAGCTCCAAAATCACTGCAGACATTGACTACAGCCATGAAATTAAAAGATGCTTGCTCCTTGCAAGAAAGGCTGTGACAAACCTAGACAGCATATTATAAAACAGAGATATCACTTTGCTGACAAAGGTCCACATAATCAAAGATATGGTTTTTCCAGTAGTCATGTATGGATGTGAGAGTTCAAACATAAAGAAGGCTGAGCACTGAATAACTGATGCTTTTGAACTCTAGTGCTGGAGAAGACTAGGGAGTCCCTTGGACAGCAAGGAGATCAAACCAGTCAATCCTAAAGGAAATCAGTCCTGAATATTCATTGGAAGGACTGATGCTGAAGCCCCAATAGTTTGGCCACCTGATGTGAAGAGCCGACTCATTGGAAAAGAACTTGCTGCTGGGAAAGATTGAGGGTAGGAGGAGAAGGGGATGACAGAGAATGAGATGGTTGGATGGCATCACTGACTCAACAGACATGAGTTTGAGCAAACTCTGGGAGATAGTGAAGGACAGGAAAGCCCAGTGTGCTGCAGTCCATGGGACTGCAAAGAGTCAGACACGACTGAGCGACTGAACAATAACTTCGTACTATAATGATGTAGTGGGATAAATACTGCTTCAATAGCAATCATATTATTACACAACATATAAATATATCAAAGTACCATGCTGCATACCTTAAATTGTGATGTATCACATTCATCAAACAATAATTGAAAATAAAAATAAAATGCTTAAATCAAAGGTATCCAAGGAAAGTGGGTACAGGTATAAGGGAACTCTCTGCACCATCTGTGTAATATTTCAGTAAATCTAAAATTATTTCAAAATAAAAAATTATTTATATACCCATATCTTCCCTAACTCTGTCCAAAACCCATGAATAAAAGCAAGTGATACCTTCACTTCCCTGTATGTGGCTAATTCCAGGTACTCAAGAAATAACACTTAACCCTTTATATCACATTCATCTTCCCACCATCACTCGTCTTGAGTCACCACTGCATGAAGCTCTGGATCCTTCTTCCCCGACTCCTGACAGGCCTGGAGCTGAAGGATCTAAAGTAGGGATCAGCAAATGAGGGCCTATGGGTAAATCTGGCCCACTGTCTGTGTTGATAAATAAAGTTTTATTGGAATACAGTCATGCTCATTCATTGACATATTGTCTATGGCTGCTTTTACAGTACAATGGCAGAGCTGAGTAGTTGCAACAGAGACTGTAAGACCTGCAAAGCCTACCATACTTAGCATCTGGTTCTTTAAAAAATGATTTGTGAACCTCTACCCTAATAAGCCATAAGGGTGGTGTCATATGCAGATGACACCACCCTTATGGCAGAAAGTGAAGAGGAACTAAAAAGCCTCTTGATGAAAGTGAAAGAGAAGAGTGAAAAAGTTGGCTTAAAGCTCAACATTCAGAAAACGAAGATCATGGCATCCGGTCCCATCACTTCATGGGAAATAGATGGGGAAACAGTGGAAATAGTGTCAGACTTTATTTTGGGGGGCTCCAAAATCACTGCAGATGGTGACTGCAGCCATGAAATTAAAAGACACTTACTCCTTGGAAGGAAAGTTATGACCAACCTAGATAGCATATTCAAAAGCAGGAAAAAAAAAAAAAAAGCAGAGACATTACTTTGCCGACTAAGGTCCATCTAGTAAGGCTATGGTTTTTCCTGTGGTCATATATGGATGTGAGAATTGGACTGTGAAGAAGGCTGAGCACCGAAGAACTGATGCTTTTGAACTGTGGTGTTGAAGAAGTCTCTTGAGAGTTCCTTGGACTGCAAGGAGATCCAACCAATCCATTCTGAAGGAGATCAGCCCTGGGATTTCTTTGGAAGGAATGATGCTAAAGCTGAAACTCCAGTACCTTGGCCACCTCATGTGAAGAGATGACTCATTGGAAAAGACTCTGATGCTGGTTGGGATTGGGGGCAGTAGGAGAAGGGGACAACCGAGGATGAGATGGCTGGATGGCATCACTGACTCGATGGACATGAGTCTGAGTGAACTCCGGGAGTTGGTGATGGACAGGGAGGCCTGGCGTGCTGCGATTCATGGGGTCGCAAAGAGTCGGACACGACTGAGCAACTGAACTGAACTGACCCTAATAAGCTGGATCTTCACCATGCAACCAGGCACTACTATAGGAAGCTAAGCTACATCGTTTCCAGCAGCTGCAGGTGAGAGAGTGCTGCCCTAGGAAGATGACTCTGTGTCTGTCTCTCACTCTGGTTCACATACACACACACAGCTATGGACTGGATGGTTGTGTCTCCCTGATAGGAACAGAGTAAAGGGACAAAGTAAGTGACTAATAATCACTTAGTTAATGTCACTAGGACATTATAAATAAAAAAATTATGGGAGACCCCTGTAAGTTAATGATTACCCCAAAGACCAGGTTTGCTTAACCTCAAAAGCCAGCAGGCTCGTTTAGCAACAAAACCATGCAACAGAAGCACGACACGTGCCCCCCAAACAATAGAACAACGGTGGCAGGAGACCCACCTCCTTCCCAGTGAGCTCAGCAAGTTAGGACACACTCTGTACACATGAAAAACAACCATCTGCGTGTGCTCAGTCACTCAGTCGTGTCTGACTCTCTGTGACCCCATGGACTGTAGCCCACCAGGCTCCTCTGTCCATGGGATTCCCCAGGCAAGAACACTGGACTGGGTTTCCATTCCCTTCTCCAGAGGATCTTCCCAACCCAGGGGTGGAACCCCCATCTCTTGCGTCTCCTGCATCAGCAGGCAGATTATTTTACCACTGAGCCACCTCGGAAGCCCTGCTGACTTCTTAGACTGAACCATATAAAAATGATCTTTTACCCTCATCAATGATACTTCTTAAATTATTTGAACTGGTTATTGCCATAAACAAGAATCAGATCTATTCCAATGTTTTATTTCAACCACACAGGGACAAGAAAACTCCCCTGCTCAGTCTGGAGGAGAAGTTGATGATGGAAGCATGACATCCTCTCAAGAAAGACAATTCTTCTTCCCCTCCCCACTTTTTGATTATAAAACTGTAAGCCAGTAAGTTCTAGGAGCACAGCATCCTCTTGCCCACCTGCTTATAGCCTTACAAGCATCCTGTTCTAACACATCACATCTTCTGCCACTTTGCCTCTCACTGAATTCTTTCTGTGCTATCACTGTAGTACTGGAGCTCCTCAGAGCCCACCGAAGTGACACCAAATGTTTCACTTGCTCACCAAAATTCATATGGTGAAACCTAACCCCAAGGTGATGGTTTTGGGAGGTGGGGTCTTTGGAAGCCAATGAGGCCATGAGGTTGGAGCTCTCATGAATGGGATTAGTGCCCTTGTAAAAGAGACTCCAGAGAGCTCCCTCACCCCTTCCGCCACGTGGGGACAAAGTGAAAAGACAGCTGTCTGCTCACCAGGGAGTGAGTCCTCACCAGACACCAAATCTACTCACAGCTTGGTCTTGAGCTTAACAGGCTTCCCAGGCTTCCCAGTTACAGAGAAGGAAATGAACAAAGTCTGTTGTTTATTAGCCACCCAGTCTCTGATATTCTGTCAGAGCAGACCAAGCAGATTAAAGACACACGTATACTTACTACTCCATAAAGATAGCAAATCAGCCTGATTTTCCTGAGCACCCACTTAGCATCAAGGAAGGATTCTGAGCTGCAGGAGAGCTCTCAGCAGTGGTCACAGTTTGAAAACACCTTAATGAGAGGAGCTTTTAAACATGCGCCTGTAGAGCGCTCCCTTGCAGCGGTGCCTGGCCCTACCCTGTCATTTGCTTCCTTTTATGCAGGTGCCTGTCAGCAGTAAGGTTGTTACTTGTTTTCTTATGTGGGAGGCATCATAGGGCTGTTTTCTTTTTTTTTTCCAACGCAATTTTTTTTAAATAAGGGGCTTCCCAGGTGGCTCGGTGGTAAAGAATCTGCCTGCCAATGCAGGAGACACAAGAGACTCAGGTTGGATCTCTGGATCGGGAAGATCCCCTGGAGGGCATAGCAACCTACTCCAGTATTCTTGCCTGAAAAATCTTATGGACTGAGAAGCCTGGCAGACTACAGTCCGTGGGGTCACAAAGAATCGGACACAACTGAACACAGAACATAGTATTTCCTTAAATAAGTACAGTTTTCCCACCAGCTTCAGATTGCTGTCTAAACAAAGCCTAAAACTGCTTTTGGCCAAAAACAAAAGGGTGTAGTTTGTTCTTTGAATCCCTAAGTCATTGTAATAATAGAAAAAGAGTTGCTGCTCAGTATAAATTTGTTCATTGGATTGGATTGGATTGAGCTGAATCATTGAAATGCATTTCACATTTAAGGAAACCCAAATGACCCTTTTCATTAGTTTCAGGGACAGACATGGCTACTTTTATTTTCCCAGTTCATGCCCAGATTTGAAGGCTTGTGCAAAAGAAATTTACCAGCTGTGTGACTTTGGGCAAGTTATTTAACCTCTCTGTACCTCCAGTTCCTCATCTGTTAAATAAGAATTATGACAGTACCTCCCTTATAGAATTGTGATAAGAAATACATATTGTTGTTATTGTTTAGAGACTAAGTCGTGTCTGTCTCTTTGCGACCCCATGGACTGTAGCCCCAGGCTCCTCTGTCCATGGGATTTCCCAGGCAAGAATACTGGAGTGGGTTTCCATGCCCTCCTCCAGGGGATCTTCCCCACCCAGGGATCAAACCCACATCTGTGTCACATCTCGTGCGTTGCAGGCAGATTCTTTACCACTAAACCACCTGGGAAGCCCAAGAATTACATGAAAAGTGTCTGGAATCATGTCTGGCAAATATTAACAAGAAAATCAATGTCTTATCACACACCCACGTCACTTCCCATGAAATAGCTGAGAAACTAGGAGTGTATTCAGTCCAGAAAGTTCAATCAACCCTTGTTCCAAATGCCGGGTAGAGGAAGTAATCAGTGGTTAATTCTCTAGCAGGTGTTAATAAGAGGTGGTCATTTTTTCTACAGTTTCTGAACAGTGTCACTAGTGAAAACTGGTTCTTTCCAGAAGACGTGTTCTTATCCATTGCTGCAATGATGTCCTCGGGTCAATACAGAGACTCTGCAATAGTCCCAGATTTGTATATCCAAGATTACAGCTTTTTTAAGAACACCCTCAGCCATGGAGAAGGCAATGGCACCCCACTCCAGTGCTCTTGCCTGGAAAATCCCATGGGCAGAGGAGCCTGGTAGGCTGCAGTCCATGGGGTCGCTAAGAGTCAGATACGACTGAGCAACTTGACTTTCACTTCTCACTTTCACGCATTGGAGAAGGAAATGGCAACCCACTCCAGTGTTCTTGCCTGGAGAATCCCAGGGACGGGGGAGCCTGGTGGGCTGCCGTCTGTGGGGTCACACAGAGTCGGACACAACTGAAGTGACTTAGCAGCAGCAGCAGCCATGTAGCTCAAAATAATAACACTTCATTGGGGTGGCTAAGCCCAGAAGAGCTTCAAGCTTCGGAGACCCACCCTCCTGAAATAAACATCTAGGCCCTGGTTATTGGCTCCAGCCCTCATGATAAGTTACACTGTGGGGCCCCTAAGTGTTTTCCTTCCAATAATCTCTGTAGAAACTTTCTCAAGTCAAGAGAGATGTTCCAGGGAATTCCCTGGAAGTCCAGTGGGTAGGACTTCACGCTTCCACTGCTAGGGGCCTGGATTCACTCCCTGGTCTGCAAACTAAAATGCTGCAAGTCTAACAGTGTAGCCAAAATTAAAATGATAATAATAATAATTTTAAAAAGAGAGATTCTAAGATTGCAGAACCTCCCAGGAGAAGAATCACACATCTTGTTCCCTTTTGTCCCTAGAAGACCCCTGTGTTTCCTACGTACATCTGTCCACCCCTCCCCAGGACCGGCTCTGCTTACTAAAGGCACTGGAAGGGGCAGCCTTTATCAGACCAAGAAAGGTCCCACCTGCCTGCCTAACAGAGACATTCAAGAGTTCAGGATGGAAGCCAAGTGTGTGTGTGCGTGCCCAGTTGCTTAGCTGTGTCTGACTTATTGCGGCTGTAGCCCGCAGGTTCCTCTGTCCGTGGAATTTTCCAGGCAAGAACATTGGAGCGAGTTGCCATTTCCTACTCCAGTGGAAGCCAGAAGAGTCACCTAGTTTAAGAAGTGTCTTAAACCATTCCTTTGGGGTATCTGCTTCTTACACGTAAATTATTTTTCATTTTGCCTCACAAGTCACTGGCTTACCCTTATTCCTGTCCTGAAAAATAAGACTCTTTATGAACATATGATATTTCTCCCACTTATGAGATCTATTCATTATGATCCTTTGTGTGAACTTCTGAAGGGACATAAAAGCCATGTTATCTTTGAGGGAGGAAGTAGATGGGCCCCCACCAGGGAAAGCATCTGGAGTTCATTCCCTGTGGAGAGAAACTCCAAAGTATCACTAGCAGAACAGTCAAGAGAGGAGACTGGGCCCTGCTCAGATAAGAGAAGAGAGACCACATATTTCTCATTTTCGAGGTTAAGGAAATCTTCCTGACTAGAAAGCTCCTTGGAAGTCAAAAGGGGAGTGATGTCAAGTTTACCCACAAGCCTCTTCCCTGGAATCCATCTGGGCTGAGAGATGCATGCACACAGGAGGATTCTGAGGTAAACCAAATATGGACTCAGAACGGGCAAAGCAAGATGACTGTCCAAAGGAAACCCTGAAGAAACACCCCGAATAAGTGATTTAAACTACCATGACGACGCGACTCCCTCTCTCTGTCCACCCACATGTCTGTCCACATGCACTGTACTCTCCTCCTGCCACGCACTTTACTTCTTTCACCACTTTGCATCTTTGTGGGAAATCTTTTCCGCAGAGCCAAAGGGCCAGGGCCTTGTCACTGACCTCTGGTCTGGTGGCTCGGATTCAGCTCTCTCAAAGCAATCTCTGGCTGGGAACTGAAACCCTGCTTCAAGCTGCTGCAGGCCAAGGGAGATAATATTGGTCTATGTATTTCAAACTTTTAGAATACTTCTGCACCCCATTTGAATTAAAATTCTAACCACTCTCCTAACATGTGTCTGGGTTGACCTAAAGTTCTATTCCTGCAAAGCCTAAGAACATTTCAGACTTCTGTTGAAGATTTGGTATAAGCTATTATTTCAGGAATATATGCAGTTATGGTGAGAACCCTGATAGACACACTGGTCCATCCTCTGCTTCTTGGGAAACTTTCATTCACTCACTTAACACTGTTAGGGGTCAGCAGTAAACAAGACCAGCACAGATCCTGCCCTCAAAGAACTCACAATTCTAGTGGGGAAAGATAGATTTAAAAAAAGGAAAAAAAACTATAATTACAATCATGAGTCATAAGAGATATGAAATATGAACAGTGTGTTCTGCAAGTAAGTGCAAGGGGAATAATTCTACCAAAGAATAGGGTGAAGTAAGGGCAAGACAGTGGATTCAAAGAGGGTAGAAATTGAGCTGCATCTTAACAGTGAGGATTTAGCCAAAAAGAAGAAGGAGGATAATTGGGACAAAGACTACAGCATGTGCACGCATATGCAAAACACCCATGGTGCAAAGTGACCTGTACAGAATGCTGAATCAGCTAGTGCAGGGCCAAGGTCAAGGCAGTTGAGCCTGCCTAGCTAGGAAAGGGCTCCACATGTCATGATCATAAAGTAGACTTTGTCCTGTAAAGCACAGGTTGAAAATTGATGACATAGATTTATAGTCATTAGTTTTCACCAGGCTTTCAAAATAGTTTTTCAATTAGTCAAGGCATCACTTACTGTGAGTACAGTAACAAAGGACCCAGAATCTCAGTGACTTTCAACAACGTCGCACTTTCTTTCCTGCTCATGATCATGTCTGTTGAAGGTTGACGCCGGCTTAACTCCACAGACTATTATTCTGACACACAGGCCAGGGGAGCAGAGACTGTCTGGGTGGGGTGTGCATTCTTGGAGCACAGGACAAAGAATGATGGAACAACCCCGGCAACGGTTCTTAAAGCTGCTGCTCAGCCACACACAACAATTTCACTCTCATTTCATTGGCCAACAATGACATACGTCAAATTCACCCTCATTTCACTGGGCAGCCATGGCATGTAACAAAGTCCCATGTCAATGGGCTTGTTAATATAGCTCTTCCTGGTAAGAAGGGATAGTGAATATTTTGAACAAATTATTTTATCTAACATAGTAGACAATATTTAAAACTTGACAGATTTCACAGAAAAGTCAAGATTTCTAGGCTTTGTTGGGAGGGGCGGGGAAATAGCTGGCAACATAGGGCTGTTTCCACAGGGCAGCTTAGCTGCCTAGTGGGAGCTTAACTAGCAAAGTAATGCTCACACGCTACCAAAGTAATGCTCAAAATTCTCCAAGCTAGGCTTCAAGAGTCATGAACCGAGAACCTCCAGATGTTCAAGCTGGATTTAGAAAAGGCAGAGGAACCAGATCAAATTGCCTGGATCATAGGAAAAGCAAGAGAATTACAGAAAAACATCTACTTCTGCTTCATTGACTATGCCAAAGCCTCTGACTGTGTGGATCACAACAAATTGTGGAAAATTCTTAAAGAGATGGGAATACCTGCCTCCTGAGAAACCTGTATGCAGGTCAAGAAGCAACAGTTAGCACTGGACATGGAACAACTGACTGGTTCCAAATTGGGAAAGGAGTACAGTCAAGGCTGTATATTGTCACCCTGCTTATTTAACTTCTATGCAGAGTACATCATGAGAAACGCTGGACTGGAAGAAACACAAGCTGGAATAAAGATTGCCAGGAGAAATATCAATAACCTCAGATATGCAGATGACACCACCTTTATGGCAGTAAGTGAAGAGGAACTAAAGAGCCTCTTGATGAAGATGAAAGAGGAGAGTGAAAAAGCTGGCTTAAAACTCAACATTCAAAAAACAAAGATCATGACATCTAGTCCCATTGCTTCATGACAAATAGATGGGGAAACAATGGAAACATTAACAGACTTTATTTTCTTGGGCTCCAAAATCATTGTAGATGGTGACTGCAGCCATGAAATTAAAAGACGCTTGCTCCTTGAAAGAAAAGTTATGGCAAACTTAGACAGCATATTGAAAAAGCAGAGACATTACTTTACTGACAAAAGTCTATCTAGTCAAAGCTATGGCTTTTCCAATAGTCATGTATGGATGCGAGAGTTGGACTATAAAGAAAGCTGAGTGCCAGAGAATTGATGCTTTTGAACTGTGGTGTTGGAGAAGATTCTTGAGAGTCCCTTCAACTACAAGGAGATCAAACATGTCCATCCTAAAGGAAATCAATCCTGAATATTCATTGGAAGGACTGATGCTGAAGTTGAAGCTCCAATACTTTGCCCACCTGTTTCAAAGAGCTAATTCACTGGAAAAGACCCTGATGCTGGGAAAGATTGAAGATGGGAGGAGAGGGGATGACAGAGGATGAGATGGTTGGATGGCATCACTAACCCAATGGACATGAGTTTCAGCAAGCTCCAGGAACTGGTGATGGACAGGGAAACCCAGTATGCTGAAGTCCATGGGGTCACAAAGAGTTGGGCATGACTGAACAACTGAACTGTCTGACCTTCAGCCACACCTTTAGACCAAGGAATGTTTCTCTCCAGTTTGTCACAGACCCCATGCTGCCTGCTCATTCATTTATGTTACCTGCCCAGCTTGGATTAAGCAAATGAGTTTGTAACCTAGAACAACGGGCAGTCACAGAAGAGATGACAAATGAAAATGAAAAATGTTGCCTGCCACTCCAGTAACCAAAGGATTTGCAGCCATCAAGCCATTGTGTTACAGCCACCCTGATGGTGAGTTCTGATGGAATCAATAGGCAGGACGCCTATTGATTCCCTCCCTATCTAGCAGTCAGCTGCTGCAGCCACCCCCACAACAGTGCACACTGAGGAAACTCAGGATGAGGAAACATTGGACACTGGCCCAGAGAGCTGAGGTGCATATCAAAGGAATGATTTCAGGGAGCCTAGACTCTTCTGTGTTTCTATGTGCTCAATCACACAGTCATTTCCAACTCTTTGCAACCTCAAAGACTGTAGCCCATGAGGCTCCTCTGTCCATGGGATTTCCCAGGCAAGAACACTGGAGTGGGTTGACATTTCCTTCTCCAAGCAATCTTCCCGACCCAGGGATCAAACTCCAGGGATCAAACCCAAGTCTCCCGCATCTCCTGCGCTGCAGGCAGATTCTTCACCGCTGAGCTACGAGGGAAGCCCCTCCATCTTCCTATAGAAAAGCACTAAATTCATTAATTTGAGCCATCTAGTTCTCTTTGTCAGTAATTTTTTGATGTTCCCAACTACCTGGTCTTCGTTGCAAAATCTCCTATATATCCTGGCTCCCCCTTTGCCTCTTTGGAGCAGTCCCTTAGAGTGATATGAGAGTCTAGTCTTTCCAAGCTTGAAGTTTTCAGAATGTCCACTAAATAAGACGTTAACTCTTAACTTTCACATTGTGCAGTTTTGGGGGAGGGGGGTTGCAGTCGACAAGGAGAAAGGTGATGGGATCAGATCTACTTTGCAGACAGCTTAACTTGAGAGTCTGAAGTTAAGGGAGACACCAGGACACAGGGAAGACACTCCAGTTAGGAGGCTACTGCAATAATCCCTGTGCAAAGTCACTTCAGTCGTGTCTGTCTCTCTGCAACTCTACGGACTATAGCCCACCAGGCTCCTTTCTGTCCATGGAATTTCCCATGCAAGAATACTGGAGTGGGTTGCCATGCCCTCCTCTAGGGGATCTTCCCGACTCAGGGATTGAACCTGAGTCTCTTCAATCTCCTGCACTGGCAGGAGGGTTCTTTACCACTAGTGCCACCCTAACCTAGCCTAAACATGTAGTTTAAAAAAAAAAAAAAAACAGGCACCAAAAGCTCTACCCATTATTAAATGTGGTGAAATAAGCTAGAGGCAGCCTTCAGCTAGAAGCAGCCAGCAAGAGCAAAGACCGAAGACCGGAACACTTCTGCTAGTTGTCTCAAGGCCGTGAAATCTACCTCCTTCTTGGATGAACCAAAAGGGGACTCCCATGGGTGCCTTTCTCAACTGCTGGTTGAGTAAATCAGAGAGGGAAGGGAGTGGGGACGGCGGAAGTGGAAGGGTACATTGTAACAGGTAAAGCAAAGAGTCCCTTTCTGCTCCTATTCTCTCCCCCAACCCCTCCCTCCAGCAAGTCACCCTCCCTCCAGCAAGCCACTACTGGCCTAAATTAAGTTTTCAAAAAGCAAGAGGCTCTGTGCTGATTTTTTTGTGGAAGAGCACTGAATTCAATAAAACATAATTATTGATTTAATTAAAACAGTTGCTCTGTGAGAAGTGAAGCTTTTTTAATAGCCAGCAGAGAGGCAAGAGCCCTCATTCATTTCTAGTGGAGCTTCTGAAATAAATTGGACTGCTTTTTTTTTTTTTTTTTTTTTTAATAGGCACATTCTAAGCAGCGGCTTTGAAATGGATCCCCTAGCCATTCATATGCAGCAATTCAACCAGTGAATAAGGCGGCTTTCCCACTGGCTGCCTTTCAGGATAGAAAAGAGGAGGCGCTGTGAGCCCAGACTGAGAGATGCATAATTCATGACCCTTCTTCTGGGGCCCTCTGTGCTCCTTTCTGCTCCCTTGTACTTACATTGGAAAGGAAACTTGGGGCTGGGGACTGTCCCGCTGTGGGGCTTCCACACCCTCTCTTGAGCTAGTGGAGAGATGCTGTTCTGAAGGATCCAGGGCGTCAGAGGCGACGGGACCCTGACTCCCCACCACGGGGGCCAGGGTCTGACCCTTACAGGGCTGAGCTTGGAAAATAAATCGGAACAGGGAGAGTGGAGGGGAAGGTAGTCCTTGGCACATTGGAGTAGAACCTACCGGGGCCAGATGACAGCAGCCCCCTCCCCACTCTCAGGCCGCCCCCTCCTTTCGCACCTGCAGCCACAGGCGAGCGTGTGGCTGCGTGGGCGGGCGGGCTCATCACGTGTATTAGCGAAAGAGAATAACGATGCATCCTCGGAGAAGACATTAATGAGGTGATGACATATTTTTAATTAAATGCCTTACGTAAATTATTAATCCATTCCTCCTGGAAAGACAGACGGTGGCACATTATAAACGTGAGCCGGCCGGTGTGTATCCCAGCGCGCGCACACACTCCCACTCCGCCCTGGGATGGGAGTTAAGGCTGCCTCTGTTACAGCGTGCGAGATGCTCTCACAGTCTGTGCAGGCTCTGGCCTCAAGCCCGCGCCCCCGGGGGCCGGTGGGGCTTGTGAACATGACCTTGGCACCTACGCACCTACGGGGCTCACGTTTCAACCTGGAACTGTGCGGTGGAGGTCGATGATTAGCTGTAGTTTTCAGACGTCCCTGGGCTAGAGGTGGCGCACGCAGGGCGCCTGTTCGCAGACATTCTGGCGGCAGCTTCCCCAGATACTGCTCAGCTCAGTGATCGCTGCCCCTCCCCTTCTCCCTGCGTCCCCTCCCCTGTTTTCCCCAAAGCCCAGCAGCCCCTCTATTTGACTGAAGTTAGTGGATCTTCCTCCACTAAGCTCCCTGGGGTCAAATTGGATGCCACCACCATGCTAGTGGGGTTTCCCTGGTGCTTCAGACTGTAAAGATTCTGCCTGCAACACAGGAGACTTGGGTTCAATCTCCTAGTCCAGAAGATACCCCGGAGAAAGAAATGACAACCCACTCCAGTATTCTTGCCTGGAAAATTCCATGGACAAAGGAGCCTGGCAGGCTACAGTCCATGGGATCCCAAGAGTCAGACACGCCTTAGTGACTAAACCACCGCCACCATGCTCTTAGATTAAATAAATAAATAAACTAACAACAATTATATTGATCATTAAATGAAATTTCCATTTGAGGATTCCCTGGTGGTCCAGTGGCTAGGACTCAGTGGGCCCAGGTTCCATCCCTGTTCAGGGAACTGAGGTTCCCTAAGCCATGCAGTAAGGCCAAAAAGAAAGAAAAAAATACTATCTGTTGAGTGACCGAACTTATGGTTGTTGTAGGGGAAGATTGAGGGGGAGGGATAGTTAGGGAGTTTAGGTGGACATGTACACACTGCTGTATTCAAAATGGATAACCAATAAGGACCTACTGTCTAGCACAGGGAACTCTGCTCAATGTGATGTGGTAGCCTGGATGGGAGGGGAGTCTGGGGGAGAATGGACACATGTATATGTATGACTGAGTTTCTTTGATGTTCACCTGAAACTATCACATTGTTAACCAGCTATACTCCAATAACAATAAAAAGTTAAAGATATATATATATATTACTATTTGTTGAGTGCACATATGCTAAGCACTGTCCTAAGTACAGTGCATAGATAATCTTCATCAATGCTCAACCCAAATCCTGTAGAATCTATAATATTGTTATTAATACATTATTAATTAATATTAATATTATTACTATTTTACAGACTCAGTATATTCAAGGTTAGAAAATTAGTAACTGGCAGTGATAAAGTTCAAATTCTGGTCTGTCTGGTTTCACGGCACTACTGGCTTAGAACTTTCTAACACTAGATCTATTACTGCTATTTTATGAATGAAGAAATCCAGGAATAGAGAGGTTAAGGTGAAGAGGCTGAAGTGCTACAACAGGAAGTAGAAGAAGGGATTCGAACCTGAACCATCAGAGTCCAGGGTCCCTGCACGCACCCACCATGTTAAGATGAGAGCAGGGAATCAGAGACTTAGGTCCCACGCACATCGTTGGAGGGGGACAAGAAGGCCATGGCTTCTCAATGGTTTTCACCATGGAAGTAAGAGTGGATGGAGGGACTTCCCTGGTGGTCCAGTGGTTAAGTTGAAGATGCCTGCCAATGCAGGGGACACGGGTTCAATCGCTGGTCCAGGAAGATCCCCCATGCAGAGGAGCAACTAAGTTCGAGAGCCACAGCTACTGAAGCCCAACACCATGTGGCCCGTACTCCGCAACAGGAGAAGCCACCACAAGAAGCCGACGCACCGCAACGAGAGCTCGCCCCACTCCCGGCAACTAGGTGCACAGCAGTGAAGATCCAGCCAAACCAAGAATTAATGAATGAATTTTTTAAAGAGAGTGGATGGAGCAGGAGCATTCAGGTTCTCGCTAGAGCAACTCTGTCCTGTTTTTCCTGCAGAGTCACAGTGAGACCCAATCAGATTCCACTTCTCTCCAGCGCCTGAACTTTATTCTGGGCCCTCTGCCTTCATCCCAGATCTCCTAGGGAAACAAAGACAAACTCCGCTTTTTGACAAGGAGTCACCAGTGATCACAGGGAACAAGAAGGACACAAGAGCTCAAAGGAATACCATGCTTTGCTGGCCCATAAAAGACAGTGCTCACCCGCCCACTCACACTTCGCAGGAAGAATGAACAAGGCGGTGGGAAACGGTTAACAGGACGTTCTGGAAACATAACTGGAAAATCACAATGGCCAAGAGAAGGAGGTGCCATGGAGACTCCCCCCAGATCACATCACCTGTACACATACTAGATGTATAATCACTATCTATAGGAAACTATATGCAATGACATTTCAAGAGCAAGTATTATTAGTTCCATAAAAAAAAGCTACATCAACAGCTTTAAATGGTTTCTGGCCTTTCCTCCTTGAGCCAAGTTGTCAATGTGTGGGAAAGAATCCCTCCAAATGGTTCTCCATTAGGGCCACAGGCAGTATAAAAGGCATCTCCCACAGGAAAGTCACTGGAAGCATTTACAACTGACAAGCCCACTGAAGCCTCAGCAGATATTTATGAAAGGTGTTTGAAAATGTACTTCTGAAAGAATCACTTCATGTTTCACTAACAGTCTGCCCGGCCACATCCTCTAAGGCAGTTGACAAAATTGGTCACTACCTTATTTAAGAAATATATGGGATATTAAAAAAAAAAAAAATCAATGGCCTTTCCATGTTCCTTTATAAGACTGAGACTCTGCCCAGATTTCCTGAATTTGTGCCTCAAAAGAAAACTTTTTAATGAGGTGATAAAATAAGTCTTATAAAATTAGATTGCTAACATTTTCCTTAGTCGGCGCCCCTCTTCCTCTTCTTTCCCTATAATTTTTTAAACAGCTAATAATGTTTCTTCCTGGTGACTCAGTGGTAAAGAATCTGCCTGCCAATGCAAAAGACCTGGATTCCATCCCTGGGTGGGGAAGATCCCCTGAAGAAGGAAATGGTCACCCACTCCTGTATTCTTGCCTGGAAAATCCCATGGACAGAGGAGCCCGGGGGCTATAGTCCATGGGGTTGCAAAGAATTGGACATGACTGAGCAACTAAACAACAACAAAAATGCTTATTCTGGGACTTTAGTTGAGAGGGGCAGTGGTGTTCATAATGGTCTGGAGTTTAGGATGGATCTCAGTCTGGAAACAGAAAGTTATGGGGTTGCAAGGGACAGAAATAAATCCCTAACCTGTGCTCCTCTCCAGGCTTTTCTGCTGAGAGTGAGTTTTTGGAGAAGTACAGTTTCTCTTGGGACTTCCCTGACCAGTCTAACGGATAAGACTTTACCTTCCAATGCAGAGGTTGCAGGTTCGATCCCTGGTCAGGGAGCTAAGATCACATATGCCTCCTGGTCAAAATGCCAAAATATAAAACGGAAGCAATATTGTAGCAAATTCAACAAAGACTTTAAAAATGGTCCACATCAAAAAAGGTTCTCTTTGTTCCCTGCTCAAGTTCAGAACCAACTGGGTGATAAGCTCAGACACCAGACAGAGTGAAGAATGAACAGTCACGTTATTATTGAGAAAGCTCACTGCCAGGGCTCACTTGCTGGCCATCCCTCCAAAGAGATGTGTGACCTTGGGCAAGCAACTCAGTCATTGTATCTCCCTCCTCTGGACTGTCCTGAGGATGAAAGGAGAAAATATCTATATCAGGTTCTCCACAGTTACTGCCACACAGGAAGTCCCAGACACTCATTAGCTCTTATTATGATCTTCCTGCAAACAGATGCAGTACAGCTGGTCCCAAGTAATGCTAGAATTCTGCATAGCCCCCTCCAAAAAGTCACTCAGACTCCAAAAACACTGCAATTTTAATGTAGGTGCACAAAGATAACCACACCCTTTGCCAAGGCAAAATAAATAAATAAAACAGAATCCATAATGGTTTTATGATGCTAATTTCATTTTATAGACATGTTGTGAGCTCTCCTTTTCAGAGTCTGTTATTGATTGTTCTTGTATTGTTAACTCATAACCAGACCATATTTGAAGACATAAACTTTAAGAGAGATAATAAAGTAGAAACACACTCTCTCATGAGCCTCTTTTATCCTGGTTGAGTAGAATTCTTAAACACTTAAGAGATCTGTGGAGTTATGTGTCCAAACATAAAACCTGAATTGTGGGGATTTGGAATTCAGCGGGCTTTAGTTAAACTACTCTGCTCTGATCAGATCACATCCAGATTATCTTAAGTTCCGGAACATTTTGTTTGTTTGTTTATGGGCTCCAACAACAGACTTTTTAATTTTTTAATTAATTGATATTAGAGAACAGTTGCTTTACATCGCTATGTTAGTTTCTGCTGTACAACAAAGTGATTCTGCTATATGTATACATGTATCTCCTCTTTTTGGATTTCCTTCCCATTTAGGTCACCACAGAGCATTGAGCAGAGTTCCCTGTGCTATACAATATGTTGTCATCAGTTATCTATTTTATACATAGTATCAATAGTGTATATACCTCAGTCCCAATCTCCCCATCCGTTTATTCCACCCCACCACTTCCTCCCTTGAGATGCCTATGTTTGTCCTCCACGTCTATCTCTCTATTTCTGCTTTGCAAATAAGATCATCCGTACTATTTTTCCGGATTCCACAGGTTATCTATGTTGATGTATGATATTTGCTTTTCTCTTTCTGACTTACTTCACTCTCTATAACAGTCTCTAGGTCCATCCATGTCTCTACGAATGACCCAATTTTGTTCCTTTTTAGGGTTGAGTCTAGAATCATCTTTAAGAGCATTATTACCAAACTGGAGTTTATTTCCAGCTGCCGCTAGTGGTAAAGAACCTGCCCGTCAGTTCAGAAGACTTAAGAGCTGATGGTTCGATCCCTTTGTCAGGAAGATTCCCCTGGAGGAGGGCATGGCAACCCACTCCAGTATTCTTGCCTGGAGAATCCCATGGACAAAAGAGCCCATAGGGTCGCACAGAATTCAGACACAACTGAAGTGACTCAGCCCACATGCATGGAGTCCATCCAGGTCAGTGGACCCAATGTAATACACAAACACGTAACCACAGCATGATGCTGACTTTAGTCTAACTTGAGGGATTCTTCCCCCACCACCACACACTTCTCCAACACCAGCTGGACATCTGACTGCTGCTAAGTCGCTTCATTCATGTCCGACCCTGTGCGACCCCATAGACGGCAGCCCACCAGGCTCCCCCGTCCCTGGGATTCTCCAGGCAAGAACACTGGAGTGGGTTGCCATTTCCTTCTCCAATTCAGCTCAATTCTGACCCTATCTACCTGGAAATAGTATCAGATCCCACAGGGCTCTGTCCCACAAGCCTGTCTCAACTCATCCCCAGTCCAGATGTCAATCCCAAGTGCAGTTTGTTACCTGTGCTTCTGACCAACTGGCTAAAAGACAGAGTTACCAATATCACTCCCCCCGGCCTTGGGTTTAACTTGTTTGCAAGATCAAACCAGTCAATCCGAAAGGAAATCAACCCTGAATATTCACTGGAAGTACTGATGCCGAAGCTGAAGCTCCAATACTTTAACCACCTGATGTGAAGGACTGACTCATTGGAAATGACCCTGATGCTGGGAAAGATTGAGGGCAGGAGGAGAAGGGGGTGGCAGAGGATGAGACTGTTGGATGGCATCACCGACGCAATGGACAAGAGTTTGAGCAAACTCTGGGAGATAGCGAAGGACCAGGAAGCCTGGCGTGCTGCAGTCCATGGGGTCGCAAAGAGCTGGACATGACTGAGCGACTGAACGGCAGCAATAGCAGTTAAGGAAATTCAGAGAAACGTTTTAATGTACTCACTAGATTAGTGGTTTGTTATAAGAAAAATGTAACCCAGAAACAGACAAGTGAGAGAGAGGCAGAGGGTATCTGCTGGGGGGAGGTTGGGTGAGGGGAGAAAGTAGAGATCTTGCATGCTCTCTGCAGGCTCCCCTCTTCAACAATCTCCTTGTGTCCATCAGGCAAGAAGCTCTCTGAACCCTGTCCTTCAGGTTTTCTTGGAGGCCTTATTACAAAGACATGATTGATTATATCACTGGCCATTGGCAGTGGACTTAACCTCCATCCCATCATTCCTCCCCCTTGAGGAAATTCCAATCCTCTAATCACAGGGTTTGTCCTCCTGGCAACCAGTCTGTCACCTTAGGTGTGGTTCCAAAGTCACCTCATTAACATAACAAAAGACACCTTTATTGTTCTCATGACTTAGGAAATTGCAAAGGTTTGAGGAACTCTGTGCCAGAAAGGAAACAAAGACCAAATACACATTGCTTTTTATAAATCACAGCATTACACACAACCGGAAAGAATGATAGAAGGATTGGAAAGTGTAACCTGGGCAAAGAAGTTGCAGGGGTTCTGGAATAAATAACAGGTTATCACGTAAGGTAGATATTCTGACTCATGGTGTGAACTAGATATAGGACAGAGGTAAGAATTAAAAAACAAAGGGCATGTGAGAAATGGAGTCTTTCCTTCCATATCAGTGAACAAGAGACGTCACCGCCATAAGAGATTGTCCCCGCCCCAACATCAGCTGTTGAGCCTGAGGGAACACTTGCCTTCTAGCAGCCATCAATGACAGCTGCTCCCTACCATGAGCCCAAGGGCACTCAGGATGTGAAAAACACAGGAAACTGGCCCAGATAGGTGAGGTGCCTACGAAAGGAATGGTTTCCGTGAGTCCAGACTCTTGCATCTTATTATATGTAGAAAAGCACTGAATCCCTTAACTTGGGATATCTGGTTTTCCCTAATTCACAGTAATCTTTTGATGTTCAGGCTTCCTCCCCCTTGTTACAAAACCTCTGTCTAACCTGGCTCCTCCCTTCATCTCCTCCCCACCTCCTCTGGGCATTTCTCTCAGGGTTATTTGAGATGCTGTCTCCGGGGCTTCCAGTCTTAAAAATTCCCACAGAATACAACATAACTCTCAACTTTTAGGCTGTGGATATTTTTTAGGTCAAAGCATGGTATACCAGAATACCCAAGGACTCCAAAGTAAGCATGTTTCTACCATTTATGAGTTGTCCTGAAGTCAAATTGTCTCCTGGGGCCAGAAAAGTGACTGAAATGTGTGAAGCGATCCATTGAAAATAAAATAAAAGGATACAGAGGCATGATGAAGAAGACTAAAGTTATCCAAACTCAGTTTTCTTAAACACTCATTAGCCCAAATATATATATATATATATATATATATATATATATATTATCACTGGGCCAATTCAGTGATATATATCTCTAATTTCAATCTCTTAAGTAATCTTGGGCGAGTTGTTTAATTCCTTTTATTTTCTTGGAGTTGTTCTTCTGTAAAGGGGGGATATTAATAAGATTTGCCTTAGCAAGATTTTGCGGGGCTCAGGAGAAATAAGATCTATAGATATACTCTGTAAAGAATAAAGAGCTACACAAATGTTGGGTATTATTTTTTAAAGCTTTCTAATTATTAGAACTGTCTGCAAAGGCATTTGGATCTTATAGACGGTAGAGAGTTCCCTGTCTCATGAGGGTTTGGAAATTGGTTTGTTCTGTTGAAAAGAAGATTCAGATGTGAATGGGAGAAGTCTTGAGGGGGAAAAAGATTCTGAGATTCTGATATTTTCATACAAAAGCCTTACTGGAGGTACGCTAGAGAATGGTACTATTAAGGAAAAATAATTCATGACATTTGCTGGTGGTTTAGTTGCTAAGTCGTGTCTGACTCTTGCGACCCCATGGACTGTAGCCTGCCAGGCTCCTCAGTCCATGGGATTCTCCAGGCAAGAATACTGGAGTGGGTTGCCATTTCCTTCTCCAGGGGATCTTCCCAATCCAGGGATTGAACCCAGGTCTCTCACATTTCAGGCGGATTCTTTTCCAGCTGAGCTATCAGGGAAGCCCTGAAAACAGTAAGACAGGAACTTCCCTGGTGGTCCAGTGGTTAATATTTCATCTTCCAACGCGAGGTGGCAGGAGAGGGGGTGCAGGTTGGATCTCTGGTCAGGGAGCTAAGATCTCACATACCTTGCAGCCAAAAAACCAAAACATAAAAAAACAGAAACAATAGTGTAACAAATTCAATGAAGACTCTAAAAACAGTGCACATCAAAAAAATCTTAAGAAAAAAAAGAACACTAAGATTTGATGTAAGGGGGGCTATTACAATACAATGGGGCTTTGTAGAAGATGAGAGATGAGGCTCAGCTCCTAATTCGAGCAGGGAAAGTGGGAACTGTCGAGGAGCAGAATGGAGGGTGGGTGGATGGAAAATTAGGCAGTGGAAACTTGAGGGTTAAGGAAGGATTCTGAAGGCAGGCCAGGATGTTCAGATGTCACTTGGAGGGATGGTACAGGCTGAGGGACCTGAGCAGATATCAAAGGTGATCAGCTATGAGGGATGTGGGGGTTCTGACTAAACCGACGTAGCAGGACTCTTGCCCAAGTTGAACAAACGCAGAGATGAGCACAGAAGTCCAAAAGTCGAAGTCTGTGAGGCAAGAGGATTCGGAAGAGCCTGACTGGAAAGAATTGTCAGTGCTTGTCAAGAGTGAGGTAAGCAGGACTGGGCAGAGCAGGAAGGGAAGGTAAGCTGCCGTCATAGCCGAGGGCCCAGCCACAGGGCTATGGAGCTCTGAGGGCCCCACAGAGCTGTCTCAAACTGAGACGAGGTGGCTGAGTTTTGTATCCGCATGGATCAGTCACTGATTGCCAGGTGCTTCAGGGAGGAGGACTCACCTTGGGTGACTCAGCTCCCTTCCGAGACCAGCAGGAGTGGCTGTGAGCTCTCTGTAGCCCAGAGTCTTGGCAGCTGAGGGCTGAGACCCTCATTCTTAAATGAGGAGTGGGCAGCAGGGCATCATTACAAAAGCTACTGGTTGGAGAAGGAAATGGCAACCCACTCCAGTATCCTTGCCTGCAGAATCCCATGGACGGGAGAGCCTGGTGGGCTATGGAGTCGCAAAGGGTCCAGGACATGGCTTAGCGATTGAACAACAGTGACGACAGCCCTAGCCGATATGTGAGAACAAAAAGTTGTTAGGAATTGAGGGTTGAGGCCAAAACAAAATCCTATTGTTTACAGATGTGATAGCATATTTAGAAAAACCAAAATAAACTACAAGCGAATACTTAAACTACAAAAAAAAATAAATAAATAAAGCTTACAAAACCTTAACAATACTTGAAATAGTATAATATTTAATAATCTAATGAATGAAAAATTATGACTCCCTTCCACATGTATTAAGTCCCCAACATATGAATGAGTTACATTTCGAGAGAGCACTTGTAAGTCCAACTTGTTCTAAGTCCAACAAAGTTAGCCTAGGTACCCAACTAACACAATCGGCCATATGGTATTGTCCTGTAACAGGTTTGTAATACTTTTCACACAAATAATACATTAAAAACAAACACAAAATATTAAAGGAGACATTTTTAACCTTACAGAACACTACCTTGAAAGGTACAGGAGTACAGTCCAACAGCTGGCATACAGGGGCTGGCATCGAGTGAACAGACAAGAGCTCCTGATGGAGGAGGGAGAAGAGGTGGGAGCTGGTAGAGCTGTAGGATCGTCAGCAACAAGAGACGGAGGGCACGCTGCAGTGTTACTCATGTCCAATATTGATGGAACTCATCTTCACATCTTTGTAAGTTTGCAACTGAAAGGTTCTTATGTAGGAGACTTACTGTATCCAAGTTCTGCACTAACCCCTCTCATAGGTCATTTCATTTAATCTTCACATAGACCCTAGAAGATAGGTGTTATAGATAGATGAGTAGTTATTACTACATTACAGGTAAGAAATCTGAGAGTCAGAGAGGTTAAGACACTTATGCAAGCTTGCACAGCTGGTTAGTAACAGATTCAGAATGGGAAGGTCCATCTGACCTCAGAGCCTGGGCTTTTAGTCTTTCAGAAATTATCATGTTGACCAAGGGCCTTCCATGGTGCTACAAGTTGTATACACATGAAATCGCTACTCTGCTGAGTAGGACTCAAGCTGCCTGCTTCTTAGATGAGAAAGCTGACATGGACACTTCAGGTCACTGTAAAACGTGACCTAGGTTAGATTCAAACCGAGGTTTGTCTGACCCCAAAGTCCATGCACTTCCCCATGAACCACACTGTCTCTTCTAAAAGACAGTGATCACTCTCGTGGGACCAAATTTCAGACCCAGAAAGCTACAGATGGTCCAGGTTTGATGTTACATTAATGACCCAGAGAAGGCTGATGGAATAGCAAGAAAGACCACTGCAGGTTACATGAGTTCTTGTGAAAGGACTGTCAGAACCTCTAGTCAAGAGGATTGGAGGAACTCACGAGAACAGAAATGGGTGCTCTATTCTCAAGTTGCTTGGGGAGCTTAAGCCCGAGGTTGTATTGGGTCATTTGTAGTGATGTAGATGAACCTAGAGTCTGCCTATACAGAGTGAAGTAGGTCAGAAAGAGAAAATCAAATACCATATATTAATGCATATATTATATATGGACTCTAGAAAAATGATACTGACAAACCTATTTGCAGGACAGGAATAGAGACACAGACTTAAAGAAGAGGCTTGTGGACACAGAGGAGGAAGGAGAGGGTGGAAAGAACTGAGGGAGTTGCACTGACAAACATTCACTACCGTGTGTAAAATAGATGCCTAGTGGGGAGCTGCTGCTTAACACAGGGAGCTCAGCTGGGTTCTCTGCATTGACCTAAAGGAGTGGGATGGGGGAAGCCGGGAGGGAGGCGCAATAGGGAGGGGATATATATACACAGAGAGCAGATTCACACTGTTGTACAGCAGAATCCAACAATAATTATAGGGCAATTATCCTCCAATTTAAATTTAAAATAACAAGACAAAGAGAATCAGCACCACCACTTCTGGTCTCGAAGCAACTAAGGGGGAGAGGAATCTAAACCTCTTGCCTCCTTCATCCTAATAGAACTTCCCTGACCTCCTAAGCCCTGGGTCTCTAAGTGTGAGGGGAGCAGTCACTAGGTCCATCCATTTTCTAGGCTAAGGCAGCTCTCTTGGGGATTTAAAAAGCTAAAGTCTCCCAGCACCTTCCATGACATCATCTGGAATGTGAATCCCGGAGGCTGCTAGAAGAAGGCAGGGAGGAGAGAGAGAAGCATCCATTAAAGACAACCCGAGAGATTTCCACACTCTTCGAGCCAGGTGGCGTGCAGGATCTGAGCAGTTGGTACCCCGGTTACCATCACTTCCTGCTATCCCCACCTCAACCTTTCTGGATTTAGTGAAGACAGCATCAGCTTTTGAAGGAGGTAACCATAGGTTCAATACTGGCTCAGATGTGTGAACTTGACATATTTCTTAACCTCTCTGGGCCTCGTTTTCCACATCTATACATGAGAATAACCAGAGCAACATTTGTGAAAGTGTCAGGCAAAGTGGGCCGGCTTCCAGCAGGCACTCCAAAAAAACCAAAACCAAAAAAGAAAACATGAGTCTTCTTCCCCCTTCTCCATCTCTCTCAATAATACAATCTAGGTACGCTCAGCACAGAAAAGAAGAGGAGAGATTTGGACATAAACCAAGACATAAAGAAAATATATGTGATATGTTATCCAATGGTTTTTCCCGTAGTCATGTATGGATGTGAGAGTTGGACCATAAAAAAGGCTGAGCACCGAAGAATTGATGCTTTTGAACTGTGGTGCTGGATAAGACTCTTGAGAGTTCCTTGGACAGCAAGGAGAACAAACCAGTCAATCCTAAAGGAAATCAACTCTGAATATTCACTGGAAGGACTGGTGCTGAAGCTGAAGCTCCAATACTTTGGCCACCTGATGCAAAAAGCAGACTCATTGGAAAAGACCCTGATGCTGGGAAAGATTGAAGGCAGGAGGAGAAGGACAGAGGATGAAGTGGTTAGATGGCATCACCGACTCGATGGACATGAGTTTGAGGAAACTCCAGGAGATGGTGAAGGACAGGGAAGCCTGGCCTGCTGCTGTCCATGGGGTTGCAAAGAGTGGACACAACTGAGTGACTGAACAACAACAATGTTAACCAACCTGTATTGTTGACATCAAGCAGCCCTTTCTCATCTTAAATAATGCCCTGAGAATTTTTTCATTGAATTTCAACAAATACCTTTTGGGCATCTATTATTGGGTTGACCAAAAGTTTCCTTCGGGTTTTTCCAGAAGATGTTATGAACAAAACCTGAACAAAATTTCTGGTTCACCCAAAACACAATAGGCAGCTCCATAAGGTGGAGGTAAAAAGGACATCAGCCCAGGGACTTCCCTGGGGGTCCAGTGGCTGAGACTCCAAGCTCCCAATTCAGGGGGCCCAGGTTTGGCTCCTGGTCAGGGAACTAGATCCCACATGCTGTAACTAAAGATTTAGCATGCCACAACTAAAAAATAAACAAAAACCTAACCAAAATATCTTGCACATCACAACTAAAAGACGCATGCCACAGCTAAGATCAGGCACAGCCGAAAAAAAAAAAAAAAAGACTGTCCTGAAGATGCTTACATGAGAATCAGTACTCATGTTTGTGTCCCTTTCAGATATTCAGGAAGCAGGAAATCCTCTAAGTCACTCCCCAAAGTGTTGTGTGTGATCATCTTTTTACTACGCACTGAAATCAAGCTACGGTAATCAGATTAAAATTTTTAATCTTATCTGTATAGTATTTATATTTTCCAAAGAGCCACTCTGTCATGGACACCTAACTAATAATTATCAGTGGCTCAACTGAAAGAGTCTGTCTCAAGATCAGATTCGATGTTCAGCAGGCACGTGGAGAATTCTGTGTCCCTGCTTGTGGGCAAGAACAGAGAGGCCTGTGTTTGTCCGAGAAAGACATTTCACGTTCAGTCTAGCTGAAGCAGAATTCAATGGTTACTCTAATCATAGGTCCTACTGAGAATTCAAGGAAATCACGTTCCTTGGTGGGTCAGATGGTAAAGAATCCTCCTGCAATGCAGGAGACACAGGAGACCTGGTTCAATCCCCGGGTCAGGAAGATCCCCTGGAGAAGAGAATGGCTACCCACTCCAGTATTCTTGCCTGGAGAATCCCATGGACAGAGGAGCCTGGTGGGCTGCAGTCCACGGGCTCGAAAAGAGTGGGGCACGACTGAGCAACTAACAGTTTCACTTTTCATGTTCCCATAGCCCCCAGAAGAGGGAAAACTAATGAAACCACAAGTCATTATTTCATTCTAAATATGGGCCAAATTGGGTCCCTTGAAAACTATTAACTCCATGTGTTGGAAAGTTGGTCTGTACTGGAAGTGCAACCCAGCAAGGCTATGCCAGAATCCTGGGAATGGGGAGGGGTCTGTGGGCTTTGATCCGTGGAGAGAAGCAAATGAAAGCAATTAGATATTCATGCAAGTCCCTCGACATGAAAACAATACGGAGAAAGAAGAAAAAGATAAAGCAGAAGGAAAAAGGAAGAGGAAGGGGAGGTGGAAGAGGAGAACATACTGAGTTCCTAGTACAGGTCACGTGTTGCCCCACTGCTTCATAAAGGGGATTATATCAGCATCTTTATGCCCATTGTACCCAAAACTGCAAGAAGTGAAGTGAAGTCAGTCGCTCAGTCGTGTCCGACTCTTTGCGACCCCGTGGACTGTAGCCCACCAGGCTCCTCCATCCATGGAATTTTCCAGGCAAGAGTACTGGAGTGGGTTACCATTTCCTTCTCCAAAAAACCACAACCAAGGAAGTAATTTCCTGAGGTCACCTAAGCTAAGAAGTAGCTAGACTCCAAAATCTCCATTTTCCTTTTGACCACTCAGGACAGAGTTCATTACAGGTCATTTTTACAGAGCAGGCAGTGTATTTACTTTGCATCCAGGATGGAGCTGATCCTTTGACATCTCCACTGCCTCATCCCCACCCCATGTTAATTGTTCTTTAAACACAGTAGAAGGTGGAAGATCCTTCTTTGAGATTCATCCCTGTGAAGGAGGGTGGATTGTCAGGTTGCCCACCAAAGAAAACAGTTGCTGACTCCAAGGATTGAACTTCAAGAGGCACCCAGAGCAGCCACCGGTCTATTGCTAGAATGGGAGTGCACTCCTGGAACAAATAACCTATAGGAGGTAAATGACAATATAACTACAGTGAATACTGTGTTGCAAAGACATCAAAGGGAAAGATCCCACCCAGAGGGAACAGCAAAAGAGGAAATTCACTTGGCAAAAGAAAATCCAGAAAGCCAGTGTGTCTGGGTGTGATGGATAGGTGGAGAGTGTCTGGATATGAACTGGAGGTCTTTGTGTTTCTTGAAACTGGCTATGTGGGCACCAAACTTCATTTCCTCTGGGTGCACAGCTAAACTGTAGATCCCAGCCTCTCTTGCAATCATGTCTGGCCAGATGACGGAGAATGTGAACCAAAGTGATATGGACTTGTCCCTCCCTTCCCCCCGCCCCACCACCACCATCACCTAACAATCCTCTAGGGTCTTTCCCATCAGGTAGGTAATGTCAAGTCAGATGACACTGGAACCACCAAGACAGAAGGAGCTTGGCTGACCAAGGTCCACCACTCTGAATCATAAGGTTATTTTAAGATTTTTAGCTGAACAGTACTTTAGACATAATACCCAATACATTTCTTCTAAATTCTCCCAGACCTAGTTCAGTTACATTGACAGTGCCCCATATTTGTTACCAAATTCATATGAAAGAAATATTTGCACTTTCTATTTACACTTTCCACGTGCAAGGCAATGTGAGACACTGAAGTCACAAAAATCTTCAGATCCAAAGTTCCTGCCCTTAAAGTTCTCACAATGGGACTCACAGAAATAAAGATGAGAAGTTTCACTGAAGAGTGTGTGTGATCATCACTGTTACTGGAAAGTGGAAAAGCAGTGTGGGAGAACAGAATATATAGTCATGGACTCTGCCTGGGGGCTCAAGGAAGTCTCACAGAGGAGGGTCCATTTGGTTTGGGTCTTGAAGGATGAGTAGGAGTTTTCTTTGTGATGAAGGAAAGGGAGGAAATTCTGGTAAAGGAAATAGCAGATAGAATGAATTAGAAATCCATATCCTTTAAAAATCAGGGAGCCAGTGAAAAATTGTATTTTATGTATAGTCAATAATTAATTTCCTAATGATACATTAAACCCTAGAAAGCAAAGGTTGCCTATAATTTCTTTTATATTCCTCAAGTTCTACACATATGCAAAAGACAAAGGAGAGAGTGGAAAGGAGTAAAGGAGGGAAAGAGAGACAGAGGGAAGAAGGGTGAATGACACCCACTCAGCCTTAGTTACCCAGGGTTGGTGACTGATGAGAAAGAACATTCAGGGTTCATTTGAGTTTCATTTACCCTATATCCATGTTCATTTCACACCATCTGGCAGCTGTTTTAGGCCATTTCATTCTCCGTTGGAAGCATGATCGGGCCTGAAATGCAAGTTGTAAATAGTGCGTGTTGCATAGTAAAGCTGGATTTAATGCATAGTAAGGTTTATTAATGTTACAGCATTTACTGTGTATTTAGAGTTGTCATTGATTTTTATTCAAAAGGGCATTTTTATTACAACTACATGATGCCAGCAAAATAAAACCCTCCCCCTGCCAAAACAAATTCAGGTTAAACTGGTCTAAGTGCTTGTGAAACGCCCAGCTAAATTTGGCTGATTTGGATCATTCCTCCCCTGGGATCACTCATCCCCAAGGCTCTGCATGAAGGATGCGGAGGGGAAATGGACAGTATCCTCACCTGACCCAGGATGGATGCCAAAGAAACAGAGCATTTGTGGTACCTTATATTGGTATTGACCCTAAAGCTAATGGTCACCTGCCAGTGCAGGAGATACGGGAGACCCAGATTCGATCCCTGGGTCAGGAAGATCCCCTGAAGGAGGGCGTGGCCACCCACTCCAATATTGCCTGGATAATCCCCTGGACAGAGGAGCCTAGTGGGCTACAGTCCATGGGGTTGTGAGGAGTTCGACACGACTCAGCAACTAAGCATGCACACACGCATAAAGCTCACTCCAGCTGTGAGTCAGTTAATATGTCAAGGATGTCAGAGGCCATCTTTGGGATATTCTAATTTTATTTCTTGTCCATCAAGTTTGCACCTACAATGAACAGTCCAAACCTGGGATTTCACAGTAGAAGTTTCTGCTATTACAGCTGTCTTCAAAACTGCCACTTGGCAAAGCAAAGATTCTTCCCTCCAATTTCTCCCTCATTTTTTTCCTAGACCCATAAAACCTTTCCCTGTGATTTGGAGATAAGAGAGTGCATTGCCTGGCATGATAGCTGCTGCCCACACTGCTGTCGTTGTTTAGTCACCAAGTCGTATCTGATTCTCTGCAGTCCCATGGACTGTAGACGGCCAGCCTCCCTGGGATTTCCCAGGCAAGAACACCAGAGTGGATTGCCCTTTTCTTCACTAGGGAATCTTCCTGACCCAGGGATTGAACCCTCGTCTTCTGCATAGGCAGATAGGATTCTTTACCACCAAGCCACCTGGGAAGCCCACTGGCCACATGTGGCTATTTAAATGTAATCATCATTTTTTTAAAACTAAAAATTCTTCAAGTGCCTGGTAGCCATATATGGCTAATGGCTACCATATTAGACAATGTAAATATGGGACATTTCCATCCTTATTTTGGGATTAACATCAATTCACTGCTATACATAAGACAGATAACAAACAAGGACCTTCTGTATAGCACAAAGAACTCTACTCACTACTGTATAATAACCTATAAGGGAAAAGACTCTGAAAAACAGCTATATGTTTACATATAACTGAATCACTTTGCTGTATATCTGAAACTAACAAAACATTGTAAATCAACTATACTTCAATTTTTAAAAAGATAAATATGTATTTGCAAATATATGTCTATATATAAAAAAATCATTGCAAAAGCTAAATGGCTTTAAAATTTTAAAAAAGAATATACAACTGAATCACTTTGCTATACAGCAGATATTAACACAACATTGTAAATCAACTGTACTTCAATAAAATAAATTTTGTAAAAAAGAAAGTTCTATTGGACAGCACTGAGCTGCACCATAGGTCCCTCAAGACCATAGAAATAAGTGCCCATTTTGCTTGCACGATACATCCTGTATCCACCCATTCTTCTCCCTTCCCACAGCCCCTTTCTATAACACACACTCCCAACCTTGTGTTTGAGGTCTTCTGGCCTCTCCCCCTGACTCTAGCCCCTTCCAGCTTCTAAATCACAACCTATAATTCCAACCTTACCCCTGCCAACACTTGGAAACACTTTCCTTCACGTTCATTCATTCATTCAAGATTTATTGAGTAGCAAGGAAGTATATGGCATTTGTTTGATGCTCAGGATGCAAAAGCAAAGAAGGCCTCATTTCTCATCCTCAAGGACATCGCAATCAAGCAGAAAGCACTCATTATAACCCTCTGTTGTTGAACAAAGAATTCACAAATCCAGTCATATCATTGTTCTGTTTACACACCTTCAGTAGATCACCACAGAAAGGACATGCTGCAGATATTTGCTGTAAATGACTCAATCCATGTACACACTTTCAGGGACTAATCTTTTGCACACATCACATATAATGAGTAGAAAAATATTTCTGCCATATTCCCCTTTCCATTGGGGGTGATATCATTTCTTTTACACTCTTCTAAGTTGACACTTTTGACAGACATGTTGACTTTCTCATACACAACGGGATGCCCACAGACAGAACTTGGAAGGAATAAGCATGAAATTCTTCCCAGCAAGATCTCAGGGATGCAAGGAAAGGCCAATGATTGGGCCTCTCCCAGTGGTAGCCCCATTGGGTGTTGGGCTTGATGGCTCTGCTATTCTTTTGCACCCCATTGGGCCCACTCACCCAGTGCCACAACTCTGTCCCAGGCCACATCTGGACAGAGAAAGGGAGAAGCTCGCCTGACCCTATTCAGGCCAACAAAGGAAACTTCCACTGTTCCTTGATATGGTGGTGGTGGTTGTTATAGCTCTGTGTCTATGCAGGTTCTGCCCTCTAGTTGACATTTTAGAAAGATGGGCAAAGAGATGAAGTAGCTGCCCTCCAGAGGAAGATGACCTCATCAAAGACAGATTCTGTCAGCTCCAGCCCCACTCAACAGTCTACAGTATTGTCCACCCCAAGTGGTCAACCACTTTCTGTCTTTCCCAGCCCACAGGACCTGGATCTCCAACTGGATGCTTCCTCGCTACCAGGGAACAAGATCTGGAAATAACTTGCAGAGTGTAAGCAGAACAAACTGGTGGAAAGTCAAGCCCTGGCCAAGGTTTTGGAAGGTTTTAGTTTGTTTTTTAGCTATCAGAATCTAAAAATGTATTTACTCTTCAGCCAAAACAACAACTGATTTCCATCTACAATTATTTCTTAAGAAGTAGTAAGGCAATTGCAGGAAGAGCCATGGCCTTGAGCTCTGGAACATTATTATGCTTTAACACATCCACTGAGAAACCCAGGGCTCATGGGACTAACTTCATTGGCTATAGCAAGGCATGGATGTAAGACACCTGAGCAGGACCTGTACCTCACTGGATGCTGCCCAGACCATCTCCCCATAGGTTGTGATGTTTCTGCTTTCCCTTGCATCAACTCAGACCTCTCAGATGTACCTATTCTAATAGCCACGTTTTATCTAACGTAACAGCCACCTAGAAGCCTTTTACCTTCATGCTGCCCTCTGCACAGGAGCCAGAAGCCAGCCAGCAATGGACTATGGAAGCAGTAAGCTGCACAGTGGCTGAGCGTGCCCAATGATGGCAGGGGGCTTGGGTCTGCTACTCAATCATGGACTGTAGAACCTTGGGCAAGGTAATCCTCCTCCTCTCTAATCTTCAATTCTCTCATCACTAAAGTGAGGACAGTTCTCGTGCCTCATCTCCAAGGTAGCAGAGAGGATTCAATGAGATAATCTAGCTGACAACTGGACACTCAGCTCAGTGACCCTCATATGTACACAGTAATTGTTAACTACTTGTTTTATTAGACTAGAATTCTTCACTCTGTTGGACATGGAAATACTGATAGTTGGAACCTGAAAGGCAAAGCCCTTCTGTTTCTTGGTGTGTGTCAGTCACTCAGTCATGTCCAACTCTTTGCAACCTCATGGACTCTAGCCCTCCAGGCTCCTCTGTCCATGGGGATTCTTCAGGCAAGAATACTGGAGTGGATTGTCATTCCCTTCTCCAGGGGATCTTCCCAACCTAGGGATCGAACCTGTCTCCTGTATTGCAGACAGGTTCTTTACCATCTGAGCCACCAGGGAAGCCAATTTTCCTCAATTTCTGCCTTCCATGGCAGGGCATGCTGATGACAGCTCCACTCCCTGCCCAGAAAGAACTCAAAGCCCCCTGTGACCTCAGGAGAATCAGAAGGGAGTATACATAGGTGGTAGGGTGCTCCCTGTCTGTTTGCAATTATGTCTTAAGCTTGATGGAGAAGGAAATGGCAACCCACTCCATTATTCTTGCCTAGAAAATCCTATGGACAGAGGAGCCTGGAAGCCTATAGTCCATGGGGTAGCAAAGAGTCAAACACAGCTGAATGGCTAAACATACACACACAGCCCTTAAGACAGGTAAAATTTTCCAGTGGGTGACAGTCAAAACCTGAAAAATTTCCCGGGGAAGTCAATCACTCCTCAGTAACTTGATAGAACAGAATGACTTTCCATGGAAGCTGCTCCAGAAAAACTGGGGACCCTCTGAGTCAGAATAAATCCTCCTACTGCCTTTCTAATAGTTTTAATGCAACTTAAGTTGTTTTTTTCTTTTTTTTAATCATTTTCAGATGGTGAATACTTAAAACTCTGATGAAGGAGTGGATGTGCTCCCCAGACAAGTACTCACAGTTCAGTTCAGTTCAGTCACTCAGTCATGTCTGACTCTTTGCGACTCCATGAACTGCAGCACACCAGGCTTCCCTGTCCATCACCAACTCCCAGAGTCCACCCAAACTCATGTCCATTGAGTCAGTGATGTCATCCAACCATCTCATCCTCTGTCGTCCCCTTCTCCTCTCGCCTTCAATCTTTCCCAGCATCAGAGACTTTTCCAGTGAATCAGCTTTTCACATCAGGTGGCCAGAGTATTGGAGTTTCAGCTTCAACATCAGTCCTCCCAATGAACACCCAGAACTGATCTCCTTTAGGATAGACTGGTTGGACCTCCTTACAGTCCAAGGGACTCTCAAGAGACTTCTCCAGCACCACAGGTCAAAAGCATCAATTCTTCGGTGCTCAGCTTTCTTTATTGTCCAACTCTCACATCCATACATGACTACTAGAAAAACCATAGCCTTGACTAGACGGACATTTGTTGGCAAAGTAATGTCTCTGCTTTTAAACATGCTGTCTAGGTTGGTCATAACTTTCCTTCCAAGGAGTAAGTGTCTTTTAATTTCATGGCTGAGATCAGTCCTGGGTGTTCATTGGAAGGACTGATGTTGGAGCTGAAACTCCAATACTTTGGCCACCTCATGCAAAGAGTTGACTCGTTGGAAAAGGCCTTGATGCTGGGAAGGATTGGGGGCAGGAAGAGAAGGGGATGACAGAGGATGAGATGGCTGGATGGTATCACTGACTTGATGGACATGAGTCTGGGTAAACTCTGGGAGTTGGTGATGAACAGGGAGGCCTGGCGTGCTGTGGTTCATGGGGGTCACAAAGAGCTAGACACGACTGAGCAACTGAACTGAACTGAACTGAATCACCATCTGCAGTGATTTTGGAGCCCCCAAAAATAAAGTCAGCCATGGCTGCACATAAATTTTCAAGCTCCTGGGGACCTCCTGAGTTCATCTGTGGACCTCTGCGAAGTCCTCCTCTTGTTTCTGTCAGTCACTTGCTATCAATAACATCTATGTCAGGCAGAATATGTTGAGTGATGAGCTCTCCCTTTGTATCTGCTTTGAAGATGAGGATGCTACAGAAGCAGGGGGACAGCGAGCAGAGTCCACCTTGGTTCCAGGTGAGACAAGAAGTGTCTCCTGGCCCACATGTCCCTTGGACAGTTCCTCCCTCACACTCAGAAACCCTTCTCAGCTCTTTTTAACTCATAACACTTCTGATGCCAAACATGTGGAGTTTTCATCTCAGACCAACCAATCCTCCAGCAGTCTGGACACTGAGTGTCCTACAACTCATTTCATTTCTGACACTAATAACTCAGAGTTGACAGAGACCTCAGAGGCTTCAACTTAGCATGCCAGAAGCTTTCCAGGTGGCTCAGGGGTAAAGAACCTGTCTGCCAGTGCAGGAGACGCAGGTTTGCTCCCTGGGTTGGGAAGATCCCCTGGAGAAGGAAATGGCAACCCACTCCAGGGTCCTTGCCTGAAAAAAATCCCATGGACAGAGGAGCCTGGCAGGCTACAGTCCAGGGGGTTGCAAAGGAGTCAGACACAACTTAACAAGAACAACAACCAGAGGTTTAGGAGCTCCACCCCTCAAGACAGCCCTCACTTCAGATGCTAGTTATAAGTCTCTGGGCCCCAGGTGACCCACGTTTCTATGGCTACAAAGTCAGGGGTTTCTTAAAAAAACAAAACCCATTTCTAGGTTTGATCATTTCCTAGAATGATTCAGAAAATTCTGGAAAACACTGACCCATTCATTATCTATCTGTGTCTTTTAACAGTATCAGTCCTGGGAAAAAAAGCTGCACACAGCGATGCCAATGTGACTTTTCTGGTTGATGGACGTTACCAAGTGGTCCAGACCTGGAGAGCAGGAGGCAGTGTAACAAGGTTCTAACGTAAGGCACAGAGCAATTAGCAGGGAGATTTACCTCCCTGTCTTAAAAGCATTTTTATTACTTAATCAATCACAAGCAATTTCTAAACAAGGCTGGGGTTTTACTAGCAGCCATAAATCTTTACCATTTGCTTCCTGGAGGAAGAGCAGAAGAAACAGACATGACATTCCAAGAGGGATTTTGTATTAAATAAAACCAAAGGGAACCCAAGTCACTTAGGAAACAGTGGACAGGAAGTAGCCGCAGGGCCTCAGAGGGTCCAGGGAAGGAAGGGGTCGGTCGGGGTCAGGTATCTAGTCCGGAAGGCAGGTGCCCATTCAATTCCTTCTCATATATTCAGAGGGAGGAAGATGAAGACTGCAAAATGAAAGAAGTGTGCAGTTAACCAAGCAGCTTTTCTGCAATTCCGCTCTTGGCAGAAGGCTTTCTATAGCCAGCCTGTCTCTGGGCCTCAGTTTCCTCATATGCAAATTAGGAGAATTCAGACTCGATTACAACCCAGATTCTCACTACTGACAGCGTTTCAAAATCACTTCAGGAGTGTTTTAAAAAACACTATTGCCAGGACTTCTCTGGCAGTCTAGTGATTAAGATTCCACCCTCCAATGCAGGAAGTGCAGGTTCCATCCCTGGGAACTAAGCTTCTACATGACTCTCAGCCAAAAAGCCAGAACATAAAGCAGAGGCAATGTAGTAACAAATTCAATAAAGACGTTTTAAATGGTCAGCATCAAAAAAAAAAAAAAATCTTTAAACTCAAAAAACACCATTGCCAGCCTCCTTCCCAGACCAATAAAATCAGACTCTTTGAGGCTGAGCTGAAGGGTTCAATCATCTAGCTCCAGTTGGAACACCCAAGCAGAGAATTTTAATTTGAAAACGCATGCCTGCCAGTTGTGTCCGACTCTTTGCGACCCCATGGAACTGAAGCCCACCAGGCTCCTCTGTCCATGAGATTTCCCAGGCAAGAAGACTGGAGTGGGTCTCCATTTCCTTTTCCAGGGGATCCCTGACCGAGGGATCAAACTGGAATCCCCTGTGTCTCCCAGAGGCAGATTCTTTACCACTGAACCACCTGGGAAATCCATGCTCCAAACCTGCACAGGAGTGAGCTCATCCATTACGGACAGAGAACGCTCAGCTGTGTTCACAGATTCACTCTGCTTCCTTGGACAGAGCCTTCCTCATCTCCTCCACACTACCTCCTGGGCTGGGCCCTTGGACCTGCCTCTCAGCATCTGTCATGATGCTCAGGGGGAAATGTCCCATCACATCTCAGTCAGACCAGAGGAGTGGGTCCAGGAGGCCTGGGTTAATAAACACTGCTCTATTTACAGTGGATAACCAACAAGTACCTACTGTCTAGCACAGGGAACTCTGCTCAATGTTATGTGGCAGCCTGGATGTGAGTGGAGTTTGGGGGAGAGTGGATACGTGTATATGTATGGCTGAGTCCCTTCACTGTCCACCTGAAATTGTCACAACATTGTTCAATGGCTATACTCCAATACAAAATAAAAAGTTAGGAAAAAAAAAAAAACAGGTGTGGAGGTTAGGAACTGCTGTCTACAGACAATATATAAACATATCAGTACTGTTGACCCTGGTTCCGAAACCCTCTTGGAAGAGTGGTGCAGAGTAACAGTTCTTCCCTCACAAGACTGATCAGAGCAGAGGGCCCCCAACACCCAACCATGCTACTTCGACTAGTTCCATCATGAGCAAATGCAACAGAGACTGGGTCACTATAAGGAATCAAGGAAAAGAACCCGATTAAAATGATGCTGGATCTGCCTGAAACATTTTCTTGGGCCCAGGATGGACCTGTTCCAAAGGTGACCTCCTAAGACATGTGGGCCCTTCCAGAGAGGAGTCCTGCAGCGAAGACCATACTTGGCCAACCCCTTGCTGCTGCTAAGTCACTTCAGTTGTATCCGACTCTGTGCGACCCCATAGACAGCAGCCCACCAGGCTCCCCTGTCCCTGGGATTCTCCTGGCAAGAACACTGGAGTGGGTTGCCATTTCCTTCTCCAATGCACGAAAGTGAAAAGTGAAAGTGAAGTCGCTCAGTCGCGTCCGACTCTTAGCGACCCCATGGACTGCAGCCTACCAGGCTCCTCCGCCCATGGGATTTCCCAGGCAAGAGTACTGGAGTGATGGCCAACCCTTTACTTACCTCAAAAATCAATTTCTTTTCTGTAAGTAAGTAAAGACTGTCAATTACCTCCCAAGTCTTGACCCAGTACAAATTCTTTTTCCCCCTAATTCCACCTGGGATTTGAAGGGAAAACATATTTTTTTCTTAGTCATATGGAATTATAATCTAGTTCAAAGGCTTCCCTCTATAGAATATTTCCCTTTTTTCTTCTGAACCCTTATAGCATTGATATACTTCTTATATGGAATATAAACAGATAGGTCAATGCCTGTATGGAATATGGGTTTCCCAGGTGGCACTAGGGATGAAGAACCTGCCTGCCAATGTAGGAGGTATAAGAGACACAGGTTCAATCCCTGAATCAGGAAGACCCCCTGGAGAAAAAAATGGCAACCCACTCCAGTATTCTTGCCTGGAGAATCCCATGGACAGAGGAGCCTGGTAGGCTATGGTCAATAGATCACAAAGAGTCAGACATGAGTGAAAGTAGTTAGCACTACTAGCGCTATCTGGAATATATCTCATCCTGACTTTATTATAATATTTGTACCATTACATCTTTTCTGCTAGACTGTTGACTCCCTAGTGCAGTAGAAAGAACAAGCTTTTGGAGTCACATTGGTCAAGTCCCAGCTCCTGTCCTTACATGGTTGGGTGGCTTTATGAAAATTGCTTGAACTTTCTGAGCCTCTGGGTCTGAATCTATAAAGAGAAGATAACAAGACCAACTAGACAATGTTGGTGTAGGGATGAAAGGAGATATCACACCTTGAATCTCTAAGTTTAGCCATCCTCAGCTTAGACTGTAGTGCTAAGAACCTACCAACTATCCCTGCTATGGTCTGTGGTCAGGAGATCCCCCTCAGGCAGTGAAGAGTGAAGAAGAAAGATCCCTTCCAGCATCAGGAGTGGGGAGAAGACAGTGGAGCTGTCTGCTGCGAGGGACCAACAGAGAGGACCAGCACTGCTGGCTGTAGGCTCGTTGGAAGCCTCCTCTCAATGATAACCCTCTTTATATCTTTCCCATGTCAGGCTTTCACACCGCTTCTCCTCGCAGCTTTCAACAATGCTCAGCAACAGTCCTGTCAAGAGCTCTACAGCAAATCCCCTACATACAAACCTTCAAGTTGCAAACTTTCAAAGACCCAATCACATCAGTTGGGTCACATGTCTGGCATACATTGTCACATGTGTGTAGCCTGTACAAGAGGTTGTGTTTTTGTGTACTTTACTGTACAGTGCAGTAGAGAGGACAGCAGTACAACATCTTTATTTCAAGTCCAGGATGTTTGGAAGCCAGATCAAAAGCAGCAGTATATAGCCCATTGTACGCGTTGGGTACCTAGCCTAACTTCGTTGGACACATAAACAAATTGGACTTGAATTCAATCTTGGAATGGAACTCATTCGTACAGTAAATAGGGGACTTACTGTATTAAAAATGCAGAAAACTGGGACTTTCCTGGTAGTCCAATGGATAAGAATCCACCTTCCAATGTAGGGGACACAGGTTTGATTTTGGTCAGGGAACTAAGATCCCACATGGCGCGGGACAGCTAAGCCTGGGTGCTGTAACTACTGAGCCTGTGCTCTGCAACAAAAGATCTTGCACGCCACAGCTAAGACTCAATGCAGCCAAATAAATAAATATTGTTGAAATGCATAAAACTTTCTAAACTGCTCATGAAGAATGACCACTCCCTTGGTTCCCTGACTAAACACATATATACACACTTATATACACATACACACACGTACATGTATACATTTACATACATATACATACACATGAATACACACATATACAGACAGACATCCACACAGAGGCACTCACATACTCTTACACATACACACGTGCACACATAAAGCATTGTATTTAAGTTGCTGCAACTCTATGGAGCCCTTTCATTGGATGTAAAGTGGTGTCAACTGCCTCCTTGCCCAGAAACCACTAAATTTGTAGAAGATAAAAATTAAAGTGTTATCCTTCACTAAGCATAATGCCACCAACACAGAGGGTGCAGGGAAGCGGGTGGATTCCTGCCCAGACCTCTCTTACTCCAAGTCACAGGTTGGAAAACTTTCTATAAAGAGTCAAATAGTAAATCTCTGTTGTGCTGTGGGCCACTTAATGTCTGCCACACTTCTCAAATCTAGTTCAAAAACAATGATAGATGTTATATAAACAAAAGGGCATAGTCGCATTCCAGTAAAATCTTACTTACAGAAACAAGGTTTCTGCATCCTAAAGTCTTATGTCTTAATCACTAGGCTGTAGAACTTGGACTTGTTTTTCCTAATTCAAAACACAGTTCTTTTAATTTATTAGCATATAGTAAATCTCTATACCTCTTGACCAAATAATTTCACTCCTAGGAATTTCTCTGATTAAGATAGACCAACAGTTCTGGATCATTTTGTATTCAGAATCTACTTAACTTCCCAGTAAGAGGTACATGTACATATGTGTTCAACTGCTATGTCTGAGTCTTTGGGACCCCATGGACTGTAGCCCATCAGGCTCTTCTGTCCATGGGATCCTCCAGACAAGAATACTGGAGTGTGTTGCCATTTCCTTTTCCAGGGACTCTTCCCGAGCCAGGGATCAAACCTGTGTCTCCTGCATCTCCTCCATAGAAGGCAGATTCTTTACCACAGCAACACCTGGGACCCCCCAGTAAGAGGTAAGATGAGTCATATTTTTGTCTCCATTTTGCAGATAAAGAAAATGAGTGACAAAGATGCTAAGTGATTTTCCCCTGGACACGGAGCTGGTAAGTGGTAAAGCAGTTATTTCTTTTAAATGAAAATGGTATACAAACGTGGACAAATTGCACAAAAATCTTTGTTTTTTGCAACAAAGTTCATGACAGCATAAAAAGAAATCATCTAAATATCGAGTATGGACCATGGGTAAAAATTATTGTTACCACAGGATAAAAGGCATTGTTTTCAATTGACAGAGAAGAATGTTGACTCTCTGGTTGCCAAAAAGGCTGCAGCAATTCCTCTCCTCCCTGGATGCATGCCCCCTTGCCATGTTGCTGGTCCTTCCATCAAAAATCAGAGCTTGTTTCCTGGCTGTTGAATGTGATCTGGCCCTGGGACTTGCTTGACCAATAGAATGAAGAGGAAGTGATGTCATAAGGTGCCCAACACCAGGTCCCAAAAGGCCTTGTGGCTTCCACCTTTACCCTTTTGAGATGCTGTTCTGAGCCCACCATGTGAAGAAGTCACATCCAGCTTACTGGGGCACAAGAGTCTCATGGAGGATAATCAATGCTCTTTTTACTGCCGAACACGTGACCCCAGGGGAGTAAGGTTACAAACTAAAACACAGAACACCCTGTTAAAATATTCTTTCCAGATAAACAAAGAGTAATGTTTTCACATAATTGTGTCTCAAATATCTCATGGACGTGTTTATACTACAAAATTATTCTTTGTGTATCTGAAATTCAAATTTAACTTGGTGTCTCGTATTTTTATTTGCAAAACCTGACACCCCTACAGGTGCTTAGCAGAAGGACCCAGCCTGAATTGCTGATCTAAAGAACCATGAGAAATGATAAATGGTTATTTTAAGCTACCAAGTTTTTCAGAGGTTTGTTGCTCAGTGACATGTAGCAAAAACACTCTCCTATTTATTGGCATGGAATACGTTACTGTAGGATTAGGGGGTAGTCATACAGGCAGAAAAGTGGGGCATAAAGAAAAGAAAGACTGTTCACTCTGAGCAGAGAAATGACGCAAAGTACATGTCTGTATGTATATATACATGTGTCTACATGTAAAGTACATAAGATCTCTGTGTTCAAATTAAATATTTAATTTTTAATGATGTGTTTTGAGGATGTGTACCAATGTACATAAATGTCGAATATATATTCGGAGGGGAAAAGCCAAAATTTCTCAGTTTGGATTCCAAGAGCTCATCTTTGAGATACTTTTGATAATGATTTCCTAATGAAATCTTTGCTTAGGACATAATTCTATATTAATATTTTTAAAAGAGTAAAATTTCCTGATAACATCCAGTTATATTTCAAAACACAGTTATAAAAGAACACAAAGATATGATTCTGCTTTTTTTTTGCTTTCTTTTTTTTTTTTTAATTGGGGTATATTTGCTTTACAGGCTTCCCAGTTTGCACAGTGGTAAAGAATCTGCCTGCCAGCACAGGAGACTCAAGAGACTTGGGTTTGACCCCTGGGTTGGGAAGATCCCCTGGAGGAGGAAATGGGAACTAGTCCCAGTATTCTTGCCTGGAAAATCCTATGGACAGAGGAGCCTGGCAGGCTACTGTGAATGCGGTCACAAAGAGTTGGACATGACTAAGCAGTCAAGCACGCATGCACGCGTAGTTGCTTTGCAATGTTGTGAATTAGCTGTATACATACCCATATCCCTTCCCTCGCGGCCCTCCCTCCCACCCACCTAGGTGGCCACATAGCACCATTCTGAGTTCCCTGTGCTATGCAGGAGGCTCCCCACTAGCTGTCTGTTTCACCCATGACAGCACACATACATCAGTCTCAATCTCCCAATTCATCCTGTTTCCTCCCCGTGCCCACACATCAGTTCTCTACAACTGCATTTATATTCCTGCCCTGCAAAAAGGTTCATCTGTACCATTTTTCTAGATTCCACATAAAGGCATTAATATACAATATTTTTTTTCTCTTTCTGACTGACTTCACTCTGTATGACAGAGTCTAGGTCCATGCACATCGCTGCAAATGACCCAATTCCATTCCTTTTAATGGCTGAGTAGTATTTCATTGTCTCTATGTACCACATCTTCTCCATCCATTCATCTATTGATGGACATATGTACACACACACACACACACACACACACACACACACACACAATATACACATAACTGGAATTGACAGTTTTTGATGGTAAGGAGTGGATATAAGTATTTTTCATTTTGTTTTTCCTCTTCTTGGCACTTTCTCATTTTCCAGCAATGTACACTTCTCTCTTGTATAACAAACAGCGTGTGAGCATCTGTGCATCTGGGTGTGTATTTACTGTGGCCTTTAATCCCCTGGCCTTGCACCAGTTATTAACTATTTTCAGAGTTCTTGGGCTTTCCCCAACACTGTGTGTGAAAGCAAGTGTATGTGTATGTGCGTGTTAGTCACTCAGTCCTGTCTAACTCTTTGTGATCCTACGGACTGTAGCCCCACCTGGCTCCTATGTCCATGAGATTTCCCAGGCAAGAATGCTGGAGCAGGCTGCCATTCTCTTCTCCAGGGGCTCTTCCCAACCCAAGGATCGAGCCCATGTCTCAGTCCCTTACATCTCCTGCACTGAAGGCAGATTCTTTACCATCAGAGCCACCAGGGAAGCCCGAAAGCGAGTACTGGAAGCTATAACAAGTAAATAAAGGATGAAGCATGCTCCCCTGGCCCAGGGGAGAGTGAAAGAAGAGAAGACCTAGGTAGTTACTTAGAGTATGTGGTGTTCGGGATGTACAGCCTTCAGTGGCCCATCTATCTGTCTAACCTAAATGTAAGAAGGATCAGTGTTAGCCTGACTCACTCCCCATCACCCCACTTCCAGCTGAGAAGTGAGGACTCCTGCCTTCTTGACAGGCTCACACAGCTGCTATGTGAAGCTAGATTTTGCTTCAGCAGCCTCAGTAGATCAGGAATGCCAACATCTGGTTAATTCCATCCTAGCTGTGTAATCCAAACCATCAGGGACATTAATAATGACACCACACCAATGCTTTATAAAACTGTCTCTCTGATGGGGGTCACATTCAGTGTCAGCTTTCAATTATCCACACAAGGGAGGAAAAAGGGCCTGCTTAGGGCCAGAAAAAGAGCAAATTCAAGACAATAAATAAAAACCTGTCTGCAGATAATAGGCTAGGAGGATCATCTGTATTTAGATAATTGAGTTATGACCATAAGCAAGCCATTTATTCCACAAACTTTGTATGTGTAAACCAGGACTCCAATTTATTAATTTACTGCTAGAAACGAATGCACTGTCACGTGGCCCAGACACTCACATCCATCTGACGGAACATGCATTCGCTCCATCAGCGGCAGCTACCAGGGAAGTCAGATTATCAAAAGGTTGCTCGGTGAGTGTGGAATCCATACAAGAGGAGCTTGCTTTGTAATTTAAATTAAGCAAACATTTATTGTGCTTTATATGTCAGCATCGTGCTAGGTAATGAGGACCCAAAGATGTGAGGCCCAGCTTTGAAGTTTGCAGTCAAATAGAGAAGCATGGTTGGATAGTCATTTAATGTGATCAACATCACACCAGAGATGTTACACATATGGGCAGGGGCTCTGGAAGCCTGGAAAAGCGTCTCCCTAACAGGAGCTAAGTTAAGGTGTGGGCGCGCAATAAGTCACTTCAGTTGTGTCCGACTCTGTGCAACCCTATGGACCATAGCCCGCCAGGCTCCTCTGTCCACGGGATTCTCCAGAGAAGAATACTGGAGTGGGTTGCCACGTCCTCCTCCAGGGGATCTTCCTGACCCAGAGATCAAACCCACATCTCTTACATCTACCTTCATTGGCAGGCAGGTTCTTTACCACTAGCGCCACCTGGGAAGCCCCTAAGTTAAGAACTTAAGCCTTAATTGAGGTTGCATTTACAGCAGGGTAGACTTCAGGCAGATGAAAGAGTGTGTGCAAAAATACCTAGAGAGGTCGTCCCTGGGGGTCCAGTGGTTAACAGTTTGTCTTCCAAAGCAGGTAGGGCAGATTCGATCCCTGATCTCAGGGCCAAAAAACCAAAACATAAAACAGAAGTGATATTGTAACAAATTCAATAAAGACTTCAGAAATGGTCCACATCAAAAAATCTTTTTAAAAATAATACCAGGAGAAGATGTGAAGGGTCCTTTTGTATGACGGGGTAAGAAATGGTGAAAGTTATCAGATTGTGACAATATTTGAATGCTAAGGAGGTTGGGTGTTATCACCAAGCCAATGGTGCTCAACTTCAGGTACATCAGACTGACCCGGGACACATTTTAAAGACTATGAATCTTCTACTGACCCAGAATCTCAGGAGAAGGGGCTCAGGCATTCATATTATTGAGAGAATACAAAGCTAATTCTGAAGTGCAGCCTGGGAAGAGATTCTAACACAGGAGATAATGGAATATATTTTCAAAACTCTTAGTGGACTTAATAGGGATGTTACTTTATATCCATCCCACAGGTGAGGAAACTGACAGGACAGTAGGGAGAAAACTCTTTCAGTGGTGGGGGAGTGTGGAGACAGGGCTGGTATATTAGTCAGCAGTATTCTTCAGAGAAACAAAACCAGTGGGAACCATATAGATATACATTATATCTGTAAAGAGGAAAAGGAAATGTTAGGAACTGAATTATGAGACTGTGGAGATGGCAAGTCTGAAATCTCTAGAACAGACTAGAAATTCAATTAAGAGTTGATGTTGAAGCAGGCTGGGAACTTTGGACAGGTTTCTATATTGCAGTTTTGAGCATTCCTTCCTTTTCAGGAAACTTCAGTCCTTACGTTTAAGGCCTTCAAGGGATTTAATCAGGCCCATCCACAAAGGGTAATCTGCTTTACTCAAAAGTCTACTGATGTAAATGTCAATCACATTTTTAAAGGACCCCCACAGCAAAATCTAGACCAGTGTTTCACCAAACAACTGGGAACCATTGGCTAAGTCGATACACAAAATCAGCCATCACAGGGACTTCCCTTGTGGTCCAGTGGTGAAGACTCTGGGTGCCAATGCAGGGCAGCATGTGTCAGGGAACTAAGATCCCACAAGCTGTGCAGCACAGACAAAAGGTAAATTTTTTTTAATTGCAAAAAAGTAAATAAACCATCACAGCTGGACTCCCAGCTCTAGCCCTGCTCTGCTCTCCTTCCTGGTTGGGGGAAGGATTTGGACAGGAGGAAAAGTTTCTCCTGACAATCAAGGCTACCAACTCCTCTGACCACCTCTCTCCCAAACAAGGATGTTGAATTTGCAGCCTGGAAGACAGTGCCTTAATCCAGAGCAAAAGATACCGAACCAATGGCTCAAAATCTTGATATACACCCTGCATCACCCAGTGGACCAGCCCATGCAGTGTTCTTTAAGGAAACTTTGTTGTTTTTCCACTTTAATGGGGCTGGGCTGATACAATGAACATCACTGGTTGCTGTCATTTCAATATTTAATAAGTACAGATGAACTGATGCACAGTTCACTGGTCTAACCATGCTGACAATTTTGATAAATAGCTCCTTTATATTTTCATTTCATAGACTTTCACATCACACAGTGAGAATCAGGAATGCGCTGCTTCATGGTGCAAAACTTGCCCACCAAAGAGAGGCCTTCCTCCAGGTGTGGGGAGCTTGGGCAACGGATGCAGCCTCCAGCAGCCTGGCTTCCTCTCCTGGTCTGACCCCCTGGGCCCCAGCTCTGCAGGAGCCTACTGCTGCCAGCTTCCTGGAGCAAGAACGCATTTGGTTTTTTTATTAGATTGATCTAAATCAGTAACTATGGTTCCATCTAAATCTTATTTTATTCTACTCATCTGATGGCAAAAATGTAAATACATAAACATTGAACAAGCACATTGTTTCAAAGGATGTTTAAATCAGAAGAGATCTTTAAAACACACTCATAACACTCTGAATTCACTAGAGATCAGGAATGGAAAACAAGGCACCCAAAGTCACTGCCCAATTCTGAAAACAGAGCAGGTTCCCAATCTACTTGCCGGCCTTTCTATTTCTCCCTTCCTTCCTTCTTTCCTTCCTTCCTTCAATTTTTTTTTTCTGCGCCTCTGGGATTTCCCTGGTGGTCCAGTGGCTGAGACTCCTCTCTCCCAGTTCAGGGGCCCCAGGTTCAAGAACTAGAACTAAGAGATAGAATGCCACAACAAAGAGTGAAGATCCTGTGTGCTGCAACTAAGATCCAATGCAGCCAAATAAATAATAATTTTCTAAAAAATTGTGTAGTTCTATTTACAAGCGTATTTTATATGCAGGGTTCCCAGGTTGAGCTAGTGATTAAAAAAAAAAAAACAAAAAACCCTCACCTGTCAATGAAGGAGACATTAGAGACAGAGGAGTTTGATCCCTGGGTTGGGAAGAGCCTCTGGAGAAGGAAAATAGCAACCCACTCCAGTATTCTTGCCTGGGAAATCCCACAGATAGTGGAGCCTGGTGGGCTACGGTCCACGGGGTCGCAAAGTGTCAGATGGATTGAAGTGACTTAGCACAGGGGCAAGTATTTTATGTTTTCCAAGTAACTGGCGTTTTCCCCAAGCCTGCTTGCTTCCTCCCCATCCTTCTTTGAGCTGCCCATTGTGTATGATGGAAAGCAAATACTGGCACAGTCCTGCTGTCTGCCCAGATGATGGAGCTCAATGATGCTGACACGAGGAAGTGCAAATTCAAGCTCGGCAGCTATCAAACCCAATGACATTTTGGAAGAATCTGAAAAAAGGTAATTATTGTGTGAAGGTAAATTTGCCCCGGGGAAAGAAAATAACAGAGACAAAATGAATGACTGAATAAACTGTAAAAGCCTGTTCACAGTGAGCTACTATGCAAGCGAAGACCTGACCTGCCAGTGTGCAAGGATTTCGCCCGGAGAAAGAGCCAGATTCATCAGGGTTAATGTCTTTCCTCTGGTTTTTCACATATCTACCTCCTTGGGTAACCAAGGGCACAGTGAAGCCATCTTAGCTCCTCTTATGGATGCTGAAGTATAACTTTTATCTTGACGGCTCTCCTCTCTCTTTTCCTTTACTGATCTCCCTGGACTTCTTTGAAAGCTAAAAGCTCCTTTGGAGTCCTGGCTCATATATGACAGGTGTTCTAACTGCATGCAAATACCCACATAAAAATACAACCACACAATCACAAACAAATATGGGCATACGCACGGGCATGTGTGCATACATAAATACACACACATGTCCAACTCTTGAGAAGTCTGCAGTCTAAGAGGACTGTTACAATTCAGAATAATTGCTAACCTGGAATTATCCCTGAAGTAAAATGGGAAGCCAGGAAAGGAGCAGGGCTGTGGGCTGCTTTGCTGGGGATGGTCAGGAGGGTTCCCCAGAAGAGTCAGGTGCTGAGATGAGACCTCAAGGGTGAGGAGGAGGGCAGAAACAGATTAGAGAGTTCTCGGACAGAAGGCAAGAGCACACGTCAGAGGGCTGAGGGGCCAGGAGCCTGGTATGTTCAGAAGACTAGTGAGTCCAGGACTCTCAGAGAATAAAGCCATCCGGCTTCTGTGAACTTGGGCCATGGCTGAAGACTCTAATGCAGCCCCAGATATGATCTCTGGGTCACTGGGGCTGGAGGAAGAGGAAATCTGGCCTCCCTAAGGTGGCTTAGCGGTGAAGAATCTGCCTGCTAGTGCAGGAGACTGGAGTTCAATCCCTGGGATGGGAAGATCCCGTGGAAAAGGAAACGGCAACCCACTCCACTGTTCTTGCCTGGGAAATCCATGGACAGAGGAGCCTGGTGGGGTACAGTCCATGGGGCCACAAAGAGTCAGACACGACTGGAATCAACTTAGCAAACACTCATACACTTATTAATTATTCACCTTTCCCAACTAGAGTGGCTTCCCTTGTAGCCCAGTTGGTAAAGCATCTGCCTACAATGCAGGAGATCTGGGTTCAATTCCTGGGTCGGGAAGATCCCCTGGAGAAGGAAATAGCAACCCTCTCCAGTATTCTTGCCTTGAGAATCCCATGGACAGAGGAGCCTAGCGGGCTACAGTCCCTAGGGTCGCAAGAGTCGGACATGACTTAGTGACTTAACCAACCACCCAACTCGAAGGAAATCTTCATAGAATGGAAGCATGTATAGCAATGCCTGGCATACAGAAGGATCTGAGAGTATGTGTACTAGGTGGGTCAATCAGTCAGTCAATGTATTTAGCCCCCTGCAAGGGTTTCCTGAACACACTAAGTAAATGCTAACCACTTCCAGAATAGAAACAAGCCGGAGGTTAAAAAAGCTCCCTGTCTGGCATGTGTGGTTGCTCACGAGACAGATATGAGGCTCTTATGTCACGTGATCTGATTAGCATCCCCCCTCGAAAGGGCATTCTTCTTGGATATGATTACACCATCTGTCCTAAAAGCATTCATGATTCATGATCAGACAAGCACCAAACCCCATGTGGCAGGTTTTATAAAGTGACTCTCTCCTCTCAGCTGGGTTCTGGCCATGTGCGGGCAGTATTTTGACATTTTCAAATGAAATATGGGCTCAAATGAAAAACACATCAAGGACTGAGATGATCTGGGCCGGGGAAGAATATTGTACTCTGTGAATTCTCAGGGTATAACCAGGAGGGGAAAGGGACACATGCAAGTCTAGAAAAATATGGACAAATTTTATCCCATGAGACACATTATGAAACTCTGGTTTCATCTCCCTGAAGGAATTGCTGGAGGCTTTATTACATACTGACTTCCCTGGTGGCTCAGACAGTAAAGCGTCTGTCTACAATGTGGGAGACCTGGGTTCGAACCTTGGGTCGGGAAGTTCCCTGGAAAAGGAAATGGCAACCCACGCCAGTACTCTTGCCTAGAAAATCCCATGGACGGAGGAGCCTGGTGTCCATGGGGTCGCAAAGAGTCGGGCACGACTGAGCGACTTCACTTTATTACGTACACCTGGTGTGCGTGTATACTCAGTCGCTCAGTCGTGTCGACTCTTTGAGACCCCATGGACTGCAGCCCACCAGGTTCTTCTATCCATGGGATTTCCCAGGCAAGAGTCCTGGAGCGAGTTACCATTTCCTCCTCCAGGGGCTCTTCCCGACCCAGGGGTTTGAACCTGAGTCTCCCACACTGGCAGGTGGAGTCTTTACCACTGAGCCATGTGAGAAGCCGTTCATATAGCTGGACAAAGATTCAGAGAACACACCCCATGCATGCTGCAGATTCTAGGGTGTCAATTATCGTAGAGGAAGAACTGGAGAAGACTACAGAACCAAGGGAAGCGATGAGTATCCTTCCTTCACGTGGAGCCCTACACCAAGGTCACAGGTGTGGATCCTTGTACCAAGGTGACAGGACAAAAGTCTCCAGAACCCCATAGTAGCTGTTGCCCTGAGCCTCCCGCGCCCCCCACCGGGGACTCAAAACTGGCCATTCCCTGACTCCATATTAGGTAAAATATCCACCCTGCAGCATCCTAACCAATCAACTAATGCTACCCTTCCAGCAGGAATTTTCTTTGGCTGCTATATATCGGCTATTAGCCCATGAAAGGCATAGACTCTTCCTTGAGCCAGTCGGCTGTTCTAACAATGCTTCCAGCTCTAATAAGCTCTCTTCTCCTCTCATTCTGCCTCATGTCTGGAAACTCCTTTCCAAGCTGCACATACACCACCACACTTCGCAGATGAGAAGAAACCGAGTAGATGTCCTGCCCAGCCACCACATCCCCCCTCCCCAGTGGTGAGAGAAACTCCACTCCGCATTCTTGGTTCCTGTAATTTGGATGAAGCCCAAGTCTAATTTCAGGGATGCGTGCTGGAATCAAAGTGTGTTATTCCCTGGCCATGTGATTAACCCATGTCAGATCAAAGAGAGAAATTCTGAGTTTTTTTTTTTTTTTTTTTTTCTGAAACAAAGAAAAGGTTTCTGCCTGGAGAAGTTACTAAGCTCTAAGAAGACACATCTCAGGCTATCAGCAACCCATTTTCTTTCTCTTGTTGAGAGTCTGCCTAAGAATGTACCCCATGCAAGGGTGAGCTGAAGCTGAGAAATGGAGGAAGTGAACTCTAAAAGTAGATGAGTCCCTAGTGAGCACAAGCAATGGATAGTTCAATTACATAAGCCCCAACTTCCTAAAACTCCTTGTCATAATTAAACCCTGTGGTATAATAAAGATATGGACTTCCCAGGTGGCTCAGTGGTAAAGAATCAGCCTGCAATGCAGGAGACATGGGTTTGATCCCTGGGTCAGGAAGTTTCCCTGGAGGAGGAAATGGCAACCCATTCCAGTATTCTTGCCTGGGAAACTCCATAAGCAGAGGAGCCTGGTGGGCTATAGTCCATGGGGTCCTACAGAGTCAGACATGACTTAGTGACTAAACAACAACAAGTAATGAAAATGTACATTTAGTCTTTGTCCCTGATTCCTTCAGACAGCTCCTAAAGTCCTGAAATTTCTTGAGAAATAGTGATTTTTGTCGTACTGGCTCCCTCTTGGTCACCCCGGAGTTTCTGCTAATGAGATGATGTGGAACAGGACATCTAAATGGCCCCAGGATAGGACTGGGCACCAGAAAGACCAAGAGATTAGAGAGTTGGAACGTTCAGCTCCCACCACTGACCTTCAGAGCTATAGGAATGGCTGGAGGTGGTACTCTTTAAAAAAAGAACAGATTTGAACCACAAGACTTAGGGGAGCTGCTGGGTTAGTGAACACCTCAGGGTGCTAGAGGATGACACACCTGGAGAGCACATGGAATCTACACACACACACGCACACATGCACACGCACACACACACTGCACCTGTTCCATTTAGCTATTCCTGAATCGTGGCTGTTGTTCAATTGATCGGTCCTGTCTGACTCTTTGTGACCCCATGGACTGCAGCACGCCAGGCTTCCCTGTCCTTCACCATCTCCTGGAGCTTGCTCAAACTCATGTCCATTGAGTCGGTGATGCCATCCAACCATCACATCCTCTGTCTTCTGTCATCCCCTTCTCCTCCCGCCTACAATCTTTCCCAGAATCAGGGTTTTTTCTAATGAGTCAGCCTTTTGCATCAGGTGGCCAAAGTGTTTGAACTTCAGCATCAGTCCTTCCAATGAATATTCAGGGTTGACTTCCTTTAGGATTGACTGGTTTGATCTCCTTGCTGTCCAAGGTACTCAAGAGTCTTCTCCAACACCACAGTTCAAAAGCATCAATTCCTCAGTGCTCAGTCTTCTTTATGGTCCAACCCTCACATCCATATATGACTTCTTGAATTGTACCCCTTTCTATTAAACCAGGGGCCTCCCAGGTGGCACTAGTGGTCAAGAATCTCCTGCCAATTTAGGCAACATAAGAGACTTGGGTTCAATCCCAGATCTGGAAGATCCCTTGGAGCAGGAAATGGCAACTCACTCCAGTATTCTTGCCTGGAAATTTCCATGGGTAGAGGAACCTGGTAAGCTACAGTTCATGGGGCCACAAAGAGCTGGACACGACTGAGCAAGTGACATTTTCACTTTCACTGTCTATTGAACCAGTAACCATAAGCAAAGTGATTACCTGAGTTCTGTGAATCATTCTAACAGACCATCCTGCACATTCAATTGGTGTCATAGAATTGGAGAATTGGTTGTTGGCATAGAAAAAAAGTCTCATGTTTGATTGCAGAAGAAAACACCATGCAAAGTCCTTCCAGTGAGATTTTCTGTCACTTGTAACCAAGAATCCTGATTGTTCAAGAGTTCCAGATGTAGAAAATTTTAGGAACTCACCGATGGTCACACAGTTAATAAGAGATAGAACTGGGACTTGGGCCAGATCCATGTAACTCTAAAACCCGAAGTTTTTTCTCTGGAAATCCAAAGTTTTCCTGAGAGGGTTGTCACCACGGAAAGGATTTCATCCTTAGATGGGAGGCTACACTGCATGCCTCTTAAAAGCTCCAAGTTTCTCTCACTGTAAATATCTTCCCACAGATGATGGTAAGGAAGCCTACCCACCAAACTCCAAAGAAGTGAGATCATCCAGTTACCGCAGACCCAGACCCCCTCTTGTCCTGGCATTCTGAGCACCACCCTGTTAACTATATATTGGCACTTGCCATCTACTTCTACAAGGATTAAATCATGTGCTGCTGCTGCAGCTGTTGATTTTCAATACCCCCTAAAAGAAATTCAAGGTGGAGAGCAGAAATGAGGCACTCTGTGCTCAGGAAAGACTGGCAGGACAGGTCTTCAGAGAGTCAGATATTTTCAGGAGCTGATTTTGTAAGCCCAATTCCTGTATCTCCCCAGATCTAGAAAAGCGCTTGAAATCCTTCATGGTGATGACTGCTCCTCGGTACTAGCAGAAACCTTCTGCAATATATATATGTATGCATGTATGTGTCTCACAGATGCCATTGTGTCGCGTCAACTTAAAAAATGCACGATGTGAAAGCACAATGCAAGTTAAGTTTTATTTGGGGGCAGAATGAGGACTATAAGCCCAGGAGACAGCATCTCAGATAACTCTAAGAAACTGCTCCAAAGAGGCAGAGGGGGAGGTCAGTGTATATGTGATTTTGGGAAATATCATATCTATATGATATGATATATATCATGTATGATATTTATCATATATATATATATGCCTGATTCCATGTACTCCCTTCACCAAAATCACATATATACTGACCTTCCCCTCTGCCTCTTTGGAGCGGTTTCTTAGAGTTATCTGAGATGCTGTCTCCTGGGCTTATAGTCCTCATTCTGCCCCCAAATAAAACTTAACTTGCATTGTGCACTCACATCGTGCATTTTTTAAGTTGACGCGACACAATGGCATCTGTGAGGCTACACTGTCAACACAGCCCATGACATACTAGTCAACTCTTTCCTGAACAAAGCTAAGCAGCAGGGTTGAGGGAAAATAATCTCTTTAGCTTGAAGTCAAGTGCATGAAAGGGACCTTAATAAACTGTCTAAAAGGTTGGCAGTTTGCTCTTTCCATTTTCTTTCTAATTTCCTCTTATCGCTCCAAAATAAATTATAACATCCTTCTGGCAGGGACCATATCTGAGGCATTTTAGTGTCTCCTTCAACCTCCAGCTCTGTGCCTCATGTGTAAGAAAACATGTCAACTGGCTCATTCAGGACCTTTTTCTTGTCCTGCTTTGATTCATTGTCTCTGTCTCCTTCTAGATCCAATGCCCCCAAGTCTGATGTTAGGAAGTCCTTTTCCAAGCCTTTTTTCACAGATGTTTGCCACGTGTGTTGTGCTGATTGGCTGTGAAATTAACGTTGGTTGATATTAGCTCATCAGTCATTTAAAATAAAATGGCAGCTGGGAAGTAGATCATTGAATGGGGAATAGGATCATAGAGAGAGCCAGGAATAGAAACTTTGGGGGCATCTGGGAGAGATGGGGCAGTATTAGAAGGGGAGAGACATAGATCTGGGTATATCTGGATTTAATGAATGAAGGTGACAAAGGGCAGGATCTAGAAAGTTCCGTGCACAGACTTCAGGGAGGCACCCGGAGAGAACAGAACATGATCCAGCCACACTGGTCTTCTTTCCCGAATACCATGTATTTTCTCCTCTAGACCTTTGTGCATGCTCTTCTCTCTGCCAACAATGGTTTTCTCCCCACTTCCCCCATTTTCTTGGCTGGTTCTAGTCTTCCTTTTCATCTTGCCTGATAATGTGACCTCCTTCCGGGAGCCTTTCCTACACATCACAGTGCCCCCTGGCTGCAGTCTTATACCTTCACACCCTAGATGCTAGAGTGAAGCATTTGCTCTGTGTCAAGGATCAGCTTCCTTAGGAGTCTATTGAGATTTTTCTTTTTTAAAATGACTTGTTTGTGTATTTTGGGCTGTGCTGGGTCTTCACTGCTGTGCAGGCTTTTCTCTAGTTGTGCTGAGCAGGGGCTGCTCTCTGGCTCAGTGCGCAGGCTTCTCACTGCGCACATGGGCACATTGGCTTCTCTTGTGGCGCATGGGCTCGAAGGCATGTGGGCTTCAGGACTTGTGGCACATGAGCTCAGTAGTTGCAGCTCCTGGGCTCTCGAGCACAGGGTCAGTAGTTGCGGCTCATGGGCTTTGCTGTCCTGTGGCATGTGGGATCGTCCCAGACCAGGGATCGAACCCATGTCCCCACATTGGCAGGTGGATTCCTCACCACAGAGGCACCAGCAAAGCCCTTGAGCTTTAAAGTGTCTCCACTCAGTTGTCCCAACTTCCCAGCAGCCCTGAGAGATCAGTGGGTCATGTCTCATCCACTGCATTCAACAAAAGATGTAAATGGAAGCTCAAGAGAAGTTGAGAGAGTCACAGAAAGACCAGGTTAATGATGCCTGGGCGCATAACTCTAATCCAAGTCACTTGGTACAAGTCCAAAGCCTTCCACCAACAGGCTGCCCATAGCATGAGCTGGAGGGAGACAGAGACTGCTGGGAGCTCTGTGCGCACATAGGCATGGAATTCTGCGAGGTTCTCTGTCTTTTGAGAAGAAAATTGGGTTTCCTGTACCAAAGGTCATTCTGGGTAGAAAAGTCATTTTCTTTCTTTCACACTTGTGCCAGCTTACAAAATGGACATATGTTGGATTCTGCCTTATACCATTGAAGGCAGAGAAAGACAAAGGTCTGCAGATAGGAGATCCTAGAATTGTTTCCTGCAGACCTCTTGCCAGGCCTACCTTGACTTACACAGAATAGAAAGAGGCAGGATCTAGATACATAACAGGTATGCTCAGCCACCCTCCTCCAAAGGCAGTGATGAGGAGACATCCGTTCATTCAGCAAATGTCCACAAAGTCTTACTGGGTCCTGGGTTCTGGAAACACAGAGAGAATGAAATAAGATGAGACCTTGTCTCAAAGTGCTCAGACCTGGTGGGAAAAAAACAGAAAGTTGTGTTCATATATTATGATTCTCTTCTTTCCTGTTGTTCCTTATTTTTTCCTTGCTTATTTCTTAAAACTTATTTTACAGGGTTGGGCTTTTTTTTTCATCTTATTCTATCATTTTTATCTCTTGGGGTACTAATTTTTGTCTGTTGTTTTAGCATTCTTCCCCTTAGTGGTTAGTTTCCTTGTGTGGCTTGTCTTTATTATTATTGTTATTGTTATTGTTAGCTCATTTTCAACAAGTGCTATATACCATCTGGGATTTCAATGTACTCTGAGTCATAAAACATTGTTACAGGGTAGCTCTGGGTTTGTTTTTTTTAGGCTATGGGAGCATCAATGGTCTGGACCACTTTTTCTTAATATTCATTTTTATTTATTTGTTTATCTGTCTGCATCGAGTCTTAGTAGCAGTGTGCAGGATCTTTAGTTCCGTCATGCGAACTCACAGTTACGGCATATGGGGTCCAGTTTCCTGACCAGGGATTGAACCTGGGTCCTCTGTACTGGGAGGTGATGTCTGAGCCATTGGACCACCAGGGTAGTGGTCTGAACCATTTTTTAAAGTATTTTATTTTTTTATTCAGCTGCACCAGGTCTTAGCTGCAGCATGTGGGATCTAGTTCCCCGACCAGGGATCGAACCTGGGCCCCCTGCATTTGGGAGAGTGGAGTCTTAGCCCCTGGACCACCAGGGAAGTCCCTGGACCACTTTGAGAGTAATCTCTTGAGTTTCAGCAAATTTGGACCCCCACACCCAGTTTGGATGCAAATCTGAAGTTTTAATTTTCTTTCAGTAACTTTAACCTTTCCTAAGGGGCTCTCTGAGGCTCTGGGATTTATGAAGGGCTCAGTCACTTTTTATTGCTTTATTTTGTGCAGAATATCTGTGTCTTAATAGCAAACAAACTCAGCTTCCCTGGTGGCTCAGATGGTAAAGAAGCCACCTGCAATGCAGGAGACCCAGGTTTGATCGCTGGGCCGGGAAGATCCCCTGGAGGAGGAAATGGCACCCACTCCAGTGTCCTTGCCTGGGAAATTCCATGGACAGAGGCACCTGGCAGGCTACAGTCCACAGGGTCACAAAGAGCTGGACACGACTGAGCGATGGCACTTTCACTCTCACATTTTGAGTTATGGCACCTGGAGGTGCCCTTCCTTTTCTTTCAAGCACAGACACTTTTTATCGCTTTATTTTGTGCCGAATATCTGTCTTAGAGCAAACTGGCACCACATTGCTGGAAACTCCAAACAGAGACTTAGAAACCATCACAGATCATTTTGGATTTTCCTCAAAAGGAAAACAGGGAGCCTGGAAGTTTCCATGGGGTGTTCACTCAGAATGATGTTCAGTAGAAAATGTCTACTTTGAAACCAGCACCTGGAGCCCTGAAGACAGTCCTGGGTCTGTTCTGGAAAACACTTTGAGACCCTGAGGAGCTCACTAGAATTCTCTAGAGACCTGTGTCTTCCTCCCTAATGAGTAAAGCTCCTCCCCTCTGAGACATGAACAACAGGAAGGACTTGAGAGAAGTCTCTGGAAATAAGAAGAGAGGTCCAACAAAGAGCTATGGACCGGGGCTGAACACTGGGTGCCAGAGAGTGGGCCCCAACAGAGTGAAGAGGTGAGCAGGGGGGCTGTCCTGTCACGAGAGTTCCTGTCACAGGCTCTCAGAGGAAGGTCATGCCCAGGACGTTTAATAGCCAGACAAAGCAGTGAGACTGCAAAGAAAAGAAAAAGCAAGAGAAAAAGGAGCAGGCATTTACATGGGAACTACTCCAGGAAGTGATGGACTTTATTTCTAGAGCAATTTTTAAGTTTACAGAAAAGTTGACTCCAAAGTACAGAGACTTCCCACAAACCCCACCTCTCACCCACCCCCTCCACAATTTCCTCCTTTATTAATATCTTGCTTTGATGTGCTACATTTGCACCGTTAATGAGCCAGTATTGAAACATCAGTACTAACTAAAGCCCATGGCTTACATGGAGCTTCCCAGGTGGCTCAGTGGTGAAGAATCCACCTGCCAGTACAGGAAACAATGGTTTGATCTCTGGGTTGAGACAAAACCCTGTGTGGGAAATTACAATGCACTCCAGTATTCTTGCCTGGGAAATCCCGTGGACAGAGGAGCCTGGTGGGCTACAGTCCATGGGGTCACAAAGAATCAGGGAGAACTGAGCAACTGGACACACACACACAGAGTTTACATGAGGGTTCACTCTTCACAGCCCTTGTACAGTTCTCTGGGTTTGAACCAAAATATAAAATCATATATACACCGTTATGGCATCATACAGAATAATTTCACTGCCTGCAAATAGACTGTGTGTGTCCCCCTATCAAAATTCATATGTTGAAACCTAATCCCTAATGTGATGGTATTTGGAGATGAAGCCTCTGAGGAGCAATTAGGTCATGAGTGGGGCATCCTCATAAATGGGATTAGCGCCCTTATAAAAGAGACTCCAGAAAGGCCCCTTGCCCTTTCTACCATATGAAGACACAGCACAAAGATAGCCACCTATGGAATAGGAAGCAAGCTCTCATTAGACACTGAACCTGGTGCCATCTTGACCTTGAACTTTCCAGCCTCCAGAACCTTGAAAAATAAACTTCTGTTTATAAGCCACCCAGCCTATGCTATTTTTGTTATAGCAGCCCAAACAACACAGATGTTAGGACTTAACATCTCATTTTATAAACATATGTATTTATAAACATGTAATTACCATATGGTTGAACCATTCCACTTCTTTGTATAAACCCCAAAGAATTGAGAATAGGAACTCAAAATAGAGATTTGTACACCCATGTTCATAACAGCATTATTCACAGTAGCTAAAAGGTGGAAACATCCACGTGTATACTGATGTATAAACGGAGAACAGAATGGGTATATATACATACAGTAGAATATTGTTCCACCTTTAAAAAGAAAAGCAATTCTGATACACATGGCGAACCTTGAAAACATCAAACTAAATGAAAGGAGCCACACAAAAGGACAAAGCTTGTGTGATTTCATTTATGTGAAGTACATCAAGTAATCATAGAATTGACTTCACTTTCACTTTTCCCTTTCCCCTTTCATGCATTGGAGAAGGAAATGGCAACCCACTCCAGCGTTCTTGCATGGAGAATCCCAGGGACAGGGGAGCCTGGTGGGCTGTGGTCTATGGGGTCGCACAGAGTCAGACACGACTGAAGCAACTTAGCAGCAGCAGCAGCAGCAGCAGTAATACATAAAATATAAAATAAGAATTTTACCAGGGCTGGGCAGTGTGGTAAGTGGGAGGGAATGGGGAATAGAGAGGGAATTAGTGTTTAATGGGTGCAGAGTTCCAGTTTCGGGTGATGCAAAAAGTCCCGGCGATGGATGGTGGTAATGTTCATACAACAATAGGAATGTACTGACCACCACTGCACTGTACACTTAGAAACGATTAAGGTGGTAAATCTTACATAATGTATAGTTTACCACAATAAAACACAAACATAAAAATATATAATGTATTTAGCCCTTATTTCCAAAAGGCTTTAAAGAAGCATGGTATCCTAACCTCACAGAGGCCATATAATGTGACCAGCACCCTCAGCTCAAGGAGACATTAGCTCACCTAGCCAGCCAGAGCCTCTAAAGTCACCCAGTGTGACCGCCTCTGTAGCTAAGGCTCACATCACCAAAGCAAGGTCTTGCCAGACTATCCCCACCCAGATTATGACAGAGAACAGCAAGCACTCGCCACCCTCAACCAGAGATCAGAGGCCCCAAGCTAAGTGTGTGCACATTCACGGCTTAGTCGTGTCCGACTCTTTGTGACACCATGGACTATAACCTGCAGGTCTCCTCTGTCCTTGGAATTTTTCAGACAAGAATACTGGAGTGGTTGCCATTTCCTCCTCCAGGGGATCTTTCCAACCCAGGGACTGAACTCTCGTCTCCTACATCTAATGCATTGGCAGGCGGATTCTTTACTGCTGAGCCATCTGGGAAGCCCTATTTTTTAGCCGTTTATTTTTGGTTGCCTCAGGTCTTTGTTAAGGCGTGCGGTCTTAGCTGCCCCACAGCATGTGGAATCTTAGTTCCCTGACCAGGGATTGAACCCACATCTCCTATATTGGAAGGCTGATTCTTAACCACTAGGCCATCAGGGAAGTTCCAACTAGCCACTGCCAAAAAAAAAAAAAAAAAAAAAGGAAATTCCTTTTGTGAATCCTTGGGCCATCAGGGGATGGGAAGTCTGGTTTGGATGACCCCTTTCCTCACTAAAAGCTCACAGTCCTACCCTTTTTTGGCTTAAATGCACCATCAGCTGCTGCTATGCTTCCCTGGTGGCAGAACCAAGGCAATGCCAGGCTCCCACATGTTCAGTTTGAGTTTTCAGCTTCGACAATCAGAAGTGAGGGGAGGAATTGTCATCTCATGGCTCCTTCCTCCCTCCGCCACCAACCATATTCCCACTCTGTCCTGCCAGCTAGAATGACACTGCTGTCCCAGTCCTCTTGTTCTGCCCGCCTTTCCTCCCACCCGTCCCCACCCACCTCCAAGACACAGGTGGAAACAAAAAGTCAGATTAGGCAATGCTGGAAGTCATAGATTAAAGTTGGAAGTAAACAGAAACCAGCAAGCTGCTGCACCAGGACAGGGCCCTGTGCCCAAGGCCTACAAGACGCCCACACCAGTTCTCTCTGCTCCTGACAATGTGTTATGATCGCATGGCTGAGCCACCTACACCAAATGATAGTGATTCAGTTCAATCATGGCAAAAAAAAAAAAAGCAGCCACCTGGGCGCAGGCTTACTCACCTATTAGGGCCACCCATTGATACACTGTTGGCAGAAAGGTTATGGAAGGTGGGTGGGTCATGGGGCTTTAGACTATATGCCTGTGACTTGGGCTCTGTTCCATCTTTTTGAGATGGCCAGATAGAGGTTCAGACAGAAACTGTCTTCATTTTTTGCTATGTGCGTGAGTGCTAAGTTGCTTCAATCGTGTCAGACTCTGTGAGCCCACCAGGCTCCTCTGTCCATGGGATTCTCCAGGCAATACTGGAGTGGGTTGCTATGCCCTCCTCTAAGGGATCTTCCTGACTCAGGGATCAAACCCGTGTCTCCTGTGGCTCCTGCACTGCAGGCGGATTCTTTACTACTGAGCCACTAGGGAAGCCCCTTTTCTCTCTATGCATCGTTGCAAATCTTTCCATTGTGAAACGAACTTATTCTAATGCTACCATTTTCCTCCACTGCACCTGGAGAAAATAAAAATAAGATAAAAGGCAATATTCATTGGTGACAATTTTGCAGTGGAACCTACACTTTTGTATGTTGCTTATTAGAGGCTTTGTTGTTGTTCATTTGCTAAGTCATGTCAGACTCTGACATAACACCAGTACACCAGGCTCCTCTGTCCTCCACTATATCCCAAAAGTTTGCTCAAACTCATTGAGTCAGTCATGCCATCCAACCATCTCAGCCTCTGCTGCCTTCTCCTCCTGCCCTCAATCTTTCCCAGCATCAGGGTCTTTTCCAATGAGTCAGCTCTTCACATCAGGTGACCAAAGTATTGGAACTTCAGCTTTAGCACCAGTCCTTCCAATGAATATTCAGTGTTGATTTCCCTTAGGACGGACTGGTTTGATCTCCTTCCAGTCCAAGGGACTCTCAAGAGTCTTAGAGGATAAATTAGCACAGTTTCGGTAAAGCCTTTTGGCATTAAGGTATTGAGATTTTTTTAAATTGCTCAAACCCTCTCCTAAATAATTCCTCTTCTAAGTTTGTATCCTAAGGAAATAATCAGAGATAAGCACAGAAATGAATATGGTTAAAAGAATGTTTTATCAGTATTATTCATAATAGCAACAAAAAGAGAGAGAAGGTGGGGAAGAGAAAAGAAGGAAGGAAGAGAAGGAAAGGAGGGAGGAAGGAAAGAGAAAAATTCAAATATCCTATAATGAAATAAACGGTTAAAGAAATTATGGCCACACATCCAATTTACTATAAGACATCCATTAAAAACTATGCCTTCAAAGAAAATTTAATAACATAAGGAAATGTTTATAACAGTATTTGCAGAATAGGCCATAAAATTTTATATACAATGTGTAATGTATTATGTTGAATCATATATAAGATTTCCTTTTTTACAGGTCAAAGCAGTTGAATGTCATCAATTTCCCATGACAGAAGTCAAAGCAGAAAAAAATACCATAAATGAAAAAAATTACAATTTTAAGTTGTGGTTGACTTTGTTGACCTTTCTTTTTCTTAGTGTTCTTCTTTTATTTTCTTTCATCTCTCTTTATTTCAGTGTTGTTTCTGCCTCCCACATATAACTCTTTAGCCAGGTGCTACAGAACCTCTTTTAACACACTTTTGACAGTACGAATCTGCCTACAAAGCAGAAGACTTGGGTTCAATCCCTGGGTTGGGAAGATCCCCTGGAGCAGGGCATGGTAACCCACTCCAGTATTCTGGCCTGGGAAATCCCATAGACAGAAGAGCCTGGAAGGCTATAGTCTATAGGGTCACAAAGAGTCAGACATGACTGAATCGACTTAGCACGCACACAGGCACCCTCTTGGTCAGTAGTATCCCTTCTATTTACAGATACTTCCAAGCTTCTGAGAAGATCAATCAGTCATACTGTCAAAGGTACACAAGTGGTGGGTGGCTCATGGAGACAGTATTCAATCTCAGGGCCACCGTTTCAGCCCATTCCTTTTTCCTTCAAGACCTGACTTAGAGCTTGACACCCGTATTCCTTCAATCCCATCCCTCCCCAGCACTCAGCTGGAGAAGTGCATCATACCCCCCCATGTGAGTGATGGCCTGGGCCTCCATCACCTCCTTCTTAAGCTTCCTCCCTGTCCCGGAATGCTCCCCTCCTGCCCACTCTTCATCCAAATTCTACTACCTTTCCAAGATCCACAAATGAAATGTCACTTCCTCCTCCCCGAGGGCTTTCTCATTGTGCCAACTGACATGGTGATCCAATTTCCTAAACTCCCATGTGTGCGCATTCTGTGTGACTCACCCACTGGAGGAAGTTATCCCACACTGCCCCGTATGCTCCTCATTCTGTCTGTCTTCCCTATCAGAAATGACAGCCCTTGGCAAGCAGAGTCACTTATTTAGCACCAAGCCCAGTGCTGTGCATGCATACAGTAGGCACAGAAATATTGCTAAACAACTGAGTATGTTGGTAGTCAACTCACCCAGATCTGTGTTTTTCTCTTTTCTTTTAAAATTAATTTTTATTGGAGTATAGTTGCTTTACAGAGCTGTTAGTTTTTACTGTAGAGCAAAGTGAGACAGCCACCCATGTATATATATGTGTCCCCTCTTTTGGATTTCCTTCCCATTCAGGTCCCCACAGAGCACCAAGCTGGGCTTCCCTGGTGGCTCAGCTGGTAAAGAATCTGCCTGCAATGCAGGAGACCTGGGTTCAATGCATGGGTTGGGAACAGCCCCTGGAGAAGGGAAAGGCTACCCACTCCAGTATTCTGGCTTGGAGAATTCCATGGACTGTGTATAGTCCATGAGGTTGCAAAGAGTCGGACACGGCTGAGTGACTTTCACAGAGCACCGAGTGGAGTTCACATCTGTGTCTCTACTTTCGCTTTGCAAATAAGATCATCTGTACCATTTTTCTAGATTCCACATGTATGGGTTACTGTACGATATTTGTTTTTGTCTTTCTTCATTCTGTATGACAGACTCTAAGTCCATCCACGTGTCTACAGATGACCCAATTTCTTTCCTTTCTATGGCTGTGTGAGTTATTCTCTTGATAGTGTTCGTTTTGTTCTGCCCCATTTCTCTGGTAATAATGATATTTAAGATGTAAATTGGTGGGAGCTTTCTCTCTCTACAAGGTGTGATAACTGTGTGGAAACCCAGCTACCATACACACAAACTAGGCAATCTCAGTCAATCTCTCCAGACAGATTTTAGACCACTGCCTGTGATCAAGTCAAGCCAGACCATGCCAGCACCCTCTGACCCAGCTCCGCAGCCCATCTGCCCACATATCCTCTCCTGGCACTGAGAATTCAGCAGAGAGCAGTCCCATTTCCTTTTCTACCCCAAAGGGCACTGCAAAGTCAGCTAGCTCCTGCTCTGCCATCTACTTCATCCCTAACTCCACCGATCTCTTTTTAAACTATTCATCACTTTTTTTCCTATCTTCTCTTCTGCTCATCCACCCACCACACACACACACCTCTGTCAGAATCTTTACCTGAACCATAGCATCATCGTTTCCTCTGAGGCACCTGGGCAGACGCCTCTGTCCATCCCAACCCTCATCCATAGTCCTCTCCTCCCTGGGTGCCTTCCAACTGAGGGTGGCCGATGACAGTTCCACTCTGTTTGTGCCTTCAAAAGGCTGGTAAGTTAGACATAGTCACAAGTCTGCAGAGAAGGGCTTCTCTTCCAAAATTAAAAAAAAAAAAATCTAGAAGGAAAGGCCTTTTTCTCCTCTTTGCCCACCCCCCCCACCCCCATTTCCTTCCTATTGTTTAGAACGTGGACTTGAGGTCTGGAGACGCAGCAGCCATTTTGCAATCTTTCACACAAAGGGTGGTGAAGTGGAGAAGGTAGAAAGAGCCGATGCCTGCCTGGACTGCCTACCCAAGACCTCTCATAGCTTGTGATAACTCCAGCCTGTTCACTTAAGTCACCGTCATGGGGCTTGCTGGGTTTTGGAGCTAATAATCTCTGTTAAAAACAACTTCCAGGTCCGTCTGCCAGCCCTTTGCAAATGAGAGAATGGCAGAGGAGTGTTACTTACGCTTCTCCCTTATGACCTTGTCATATGAAAGGCACTAACTCGTGCACCTTTCTTATTCCACCTTCTAACAGCTTCAAGTTTTCTGAGGACAGCTCTATCATCTCCCTCAGCTTGGCCTCTCTCAGCACTTAGCCAAGGAGGTCAACCAAGTAGGACTTCTTTATGGATTGCTGACTTAAGGTAAAGTGTATCTTTCCTTCTTGCTCAAACTTTCCACCAATGTCTCATAATTAAAGGGAGGAACCTACCGACCCTTCAGCCTCCATGTTCGGAAGGAAGCCACATATTCTGAGCAATCATCAAAATATCACATATATTTTCCCCTGCTGCAAATCAGTTTATTTACATATTAAAGTGGTTATTAGAGGAGAGAATTCACGGATGCAAATTTGACATTCAGATGTCAGCCACTCCATAAATAAGGTCAGCCGTGATGAGGACACATGTGAGTCTCCAATTAGAATCTCTTAATGTCTAAGTAATGCTAATGCGAGGCATCTGCCAGCCCCATCTAGACTCATAAACAAAGATACTGATGAGAGTCAACTTGGTCCAGCGTTTCTCCCGTTGCCAGTTCACGGCTCTCAGCTCCCAGGAAACAAGCCTGCTCCATCTGGGAAGGGTTCCGGTCTGTTCAGTGACACAATGGACAAGTCCTAGCAACCTAAATCCCCCAGCTCTGTGGACCTCCGGAGCCAACAGCTGCTAGGAGTCATTCTTCTGGCTCCCCCACCCCAACTCTTCCCGTGAAATATAGAGTCACAAAGCTTCTGTGCGTGCAGAGCATATTTATTCAATGATTTGTGAAGAAAAAAAAAAAAACCATCAAGTTATACACCTTGTGTGCCCACGTGTGCTCAGTTGCTTCAGTCAGCCATGTCCAGCTCTTTGTGACTTTGTGGACTGTATCCCTCCCAGTCCACGGGATTCTCCAGGCAAGAATACAGGAGTGGGTTACCATGCCCTCCTCCAGGGGATCTTCCTGACCCAGGGATAAAACCCACGTCACCTGGGTCTCCTGCACTGCAGGAGAATTCTTTACTCACTGAGCCACCTGGGAAGCCCTTGTTATGTACCTTCCCTGATGAAAATTTAAAGCATTATTTGATATCAAAAAAGACAGACTATAAAATGCAAAATTCAAGTAAAACAAAAGCATTCTAAGAAATTCTGCACTTAGGGCAAACTGCATGGTGTTCTTCCCAGTAGATGGATGGTCCTTTTGATAGAAATGTCTGAGAAATGTTGATTTAGGGGAAATAATTCCAAGGCCAGGGCTGCCATCTTTCTGGCACAGTCCAGAAGAATTGTTTACAAATCAAGATAGGAGGATAGACTCTTTCTGGAGGAAATGCCCACTGCAGTTATAAGCAAGTCATTTCTAGGTTTATCCATATTGCTGCAAATGGCAGTATTTCATTCATTTTTATCACTAGTACACCATTGTCTGCATATACCACATCTTCTTAATTCAACAAACCCATAAATATAGAATACAGACTTGGGTTACCAAAGAGGAGAGGAAGGTGGGGAGGGACCAATTAGGGGTATGGGATTAACAGATACAAACTACTATATATGAAATAGATAAGCAACAGGATTTACTGTATAGCATGAGAAATTATACCCATTTTCTTATAATAAACTACAATGGAGTATAATTTGCAAAAATACTGAATCACTATTCTGTATACCTGAAACCAACTCATATTGTAAGCCAATCATATTGCAATTTTTTATTTATTTTTTGAATATAAATTTATTTGTTTTAATTGGAGGTTAATTACTTTACAATATTGTATTGGTTTTGCCATACATCAACATGAATCTGCCACAGGTGTACACGTGTTCCCCACCCTGAATGAAAAAAAAGAAAGAGGAACTGCTCTGGGAGTCCAGTGATTAACACTCTGTGCTTCTAATGCATGGTATGCAAGTTTGATCCCTGGTCAGGGAACTAAGATTCTCCATGCTATGCAGTGTGGCTAAAAAAATAATTAATAATAATAAAATAACAAATTAAAAAAAGAAAGAAAGCCTGCTCCCCTCCCAGGGAATTGTGGGCCTTTCTTCCACATAACCAGCATGTGTTCCAAGGTCAATACAGTTTCACACTTGTCCCACGACCCCCGGGAATAATCTGGTCTCCTCTTCATGGCAGATCTTGACTTTAGCTCCTATTAACTAAACTCTAAATGCCCTCTCCCTGGTTTAGAGGACCAGGACAAACTTGGGTGCCCTCCCTGGAGTGTGGCTTTCAGTGCTTGGGTTTTGGCCTGGGCATCACAAGCAGCATAACATTCCATCACACATAGTCTGTCTCGTGGGAACCAGACGATGTCTGGCCTCCTCTTTGCCCTGCTTTTTCCATCAAGAGAGGGCCGTTGTGCAGGATCCATGAAAATGTCTTTTTAAAAAGGCAAAACTGTCCTTCCAATCAAGATTCACGCCGCATTTTTTGAATATTTATTCATTTGTTTGGCTGTACCAGGTCTTAGTTGCGGCACATGGGCTCTTTAGCTAAGGCAGGCAAACTCTTAGTTGTGGCATGTGGGTGCTAGTTCCCTGACCAGGGATCGAACCTGTGACCCCTGTGTTGGGAGCACAGAGTCTTAGCCACTAGACAACCAAGGAAGCCCTTCATAACATATTTTTTAAACACTGGTAGCAGTTATCCCCATGCCTAAATGCTGTAAACCTCTTCTTACAGGTTTAATTTCCTTGCCCAAGTGGCTGTTTAGTGAATCAGGTTCAAACTCTTGAACCTGACATTAGAAGCTGAGGCTTAGAGAGCAATAGAGATGACCCCCTGTTTCAAAGGTACTTTTCAAGCTCTGCTGCTGTATTCCAGCAGATTTGATCCTCCCTGTAAATTCTCTGTGTCTGTCCCTGCTTAGCATCCCCCTGACCCCTTCTTTCTGCTCTTAAATGCCCTCCCCACCCAACTCTCAAACTTGATACTATTTTCCCACTCAACAGGCATCTATTTATTGAGAGCTGACCATGAGCTGGGACTGTCCTAAGTATGATGTGCAAGACAGACCATGTGCTGCCCTCATGGGGCAGTGATTCCTAGCAGGAGATAGTGGAAGAAGATATCCACAGACCCTAGGTGCTAGGAAGAAAACAAAACACGATCTAGACAACAGAGCATGACCGGGAAGCTCAGGTGGTCCCGACAATCCTCTCTGAGAGGGGGCTTTCAGCTGAGACCTACAAGGAGACAACCCCCTGCTCTTCAGAAGAAAAAGCATTTCAAGGAAAGACTAGCAACAAAGGCTTAGGGAATAGATGAGTTTAGTGAGCCTGAGAATCTGGAAGGAAGTGAGGGTGGCTGGAGCAAATCAAGCTAGAGACAGGGCAGGTGAGGCTTGAGAGGGGCCTGGCCTCGTAGGACCCTGTAGACAGCGGGCGGGTGGGGGCATTTCAATTCTGTTTTGAGTGTGTAGGGACACAATTAGAGGATTTGGGGAAGAGAAGGAACATGACGCTGGGCATGAATTCATCAGTACCGTACAAGTGATCCGTGCTTGGGGTGCGTTCTTAAGCTCACTAAGCCTTAGTTTTAGGACCTACCTCCTTGGGCTACTATGGTAAACAAAGGGAGAATAAATGCAGCCACAACTGCCCAACCTCTAGCCCAACAGGCCTATGGCAGGTGTTAACATCAGACACAGCTACCTGATCATCTTTAGCTGCAGGGGATGGCTTTTGCCTAATGCATCCCTTAGCAACATATTTGTACATTTCAAAGCCTTTTATCTATCATCCATCAATTGGTCTATCATCACTCTCTTTCTGCATATTTCTTATCTCTCCCTATTAATCAGTGAATACCTTGAGAGACAAGATCATGCCTTACTTATTTTGGGGTCTTCACAAAACTAACTTTAGCGTATTTCACAGGGCAAAAATTCAGCATTTATTAAATGAATTGGGCTTCCCAGGTGGTGCTAGTGGTAAAGAAGCCACCTGCCAGTGAAGGAGATGCAAGAGATGCCAGTTTGATCCCTGGGTCAGAAAGATCCCCTTTGGAGTAGGAAATGGCACCCCACTCCAGTGTTCTTTCCTGGAAAATTCCATGTGCAGAGAAGTCTGGCAGGCTACGGTCCACTGGATCACAAAGAGTCAGACACTACTTACTGAGTGACCGAGTACATTAAATAAATACATGGATTTTTAAAAAAAGAAAGAAAACTAAAATTGGTACCTGAGATCTTTAACATTCTGCATGGGGAGAAAAAAAAACTTGCAATTTCACACATCTCTTGTGAGGTTTATATTCTTGAAAGAGAGAGATGATGAGAAAATTATTTGCCAGGATCTTCAAGGAATAAAAACTTTGGAGAAGATGATGATCAGTGTCATGATTTCAAAATGAAGAGCCAAAAATGAAGAGTCAATTCCAACTCTTCTCTCTGCTCTGTGGTGAGGCTCAATGAGGGTGCTTTCGGAAGAATGGGCCATTGTGAGACCCTGCTGACCCTTCCCCAAATCCTTCCTATGTGACCTGAACCTCAAATGCAGGCCTGAGTCAGCCCCAACCTGAATGAAGGATAAGGAGGCATTCTAGCCCAGGGGATGAGCTATAGAAACAGCTTTGTCATTAAGAAGTGGGGGCGGGGTGGGGGATGAGGAAGAGGGAGGAGAGGAGGAGAAGAAACAAATAATAAACGGATACCATTTGTTGAGTCCTTGCTGTGTATCTATAACTGCACTACCACTTTGATTTATTTATGTGTGTGCTAAGTTGCTTCAGTCGTGTCTGACTCTTTGTGACCCCAGGGACTGCAGCCTGCCAGGCTCCTCTGTCCATGGGATTTCCCAAGCCAAAATACCGGAGTAGGTTGCCATGCCCTCCTCCAGGGGATCTTCCCAGCAAAGGGACTGAACCTGCGTCTCCTGCACTGGCAGGCAGATTCTTCAGCACTGAGCCTATAGGGAAGCCCCGAGACCCCTTTGGGCCACTACAAAAGCGCAAGACCACTAGCCATATCCGTGGTTCTGACTGTGGCCTATGGACCTCAGAGACTATTGTCAGTAGGATTTTAGGATCTTCTAGTTCTCCTTTCTTGAGCATCAATTTTCTAGGATGGCCAGGTGTTAAGACAGATAGAAATATGAATAAAACACCATCTTTACCATTGAGAACTTGCAAGCTTGTCAAGGAAACACGGAACGTTAACAACCAATGGCTTAAAATAATCAGCAGAGGAATAGAAAATATCTGAGAAATGGTCTTTGGGCTGAATGCCTGGATCCATTAGATTGTGGAATTTTCCTTTATCCTTGAAGTTTACCAGGAAATTCCCTAGATCATGCATCAGACTGTTTCAGTTCCACCATCTTTCTTGGAGTTCAGGGAAACCGCTCGATTTGAAGAGTCAAAGAATTTGCTTTCACTGAAGATGTGTTTTTGTTTCTCTTTTTGTTTCTTTTCAGTCTGACAAGCTGCCCATACTTTTTTTTCTTTTCATTTTTTCTTCTCTTTTTCTTCCATCCATGTAAGCAGTGCTTTATTTTGTATTATTTATTCTCTTTCTAACTTTTTATCTTATATTGGAGTATAACCAATTAAAAATGTTGAGATTGTTTCAGGTGGACAGCAAAAGGACTCAGCCATACATAAACTTGTATCAGTTTTCCCCAAAACTCACCTCCCATCCAGGCTACCACTATCACAAAAACCAGAGTTCCATGTGCTATACAGTAGGTCCTGTTGGTTATCCATTTTAAATATAGCAGTGTGTACATGTCCAACCCAAATTTCCTAACTATACTTCCCCTCCTCCTTCCCTCCTGATAAGCATAAGTTCGTTCTCTAAGTCTGTGAGTCTGCTTCCGTATTGTAAATAAGTTCCTTTATATCATTTCCTTCTAGCTTCCAACATAAAGGATATCACATGATATTTCTCCTCTGTCTGACTTCCTTAACTCAGATGACAGCCTCTAGGTCCATCCATGGAAGTAGTAGTTTCTTTCCGTACTATCTGTCCTCTTTCACATTTTTCTCCTTCTGTTGTTTTTTGTTCAGTTGCTAAGTCGTGTCTCTCTCTTTGTGACCCGGTGGGCTGCAGCACCAGGCTCTTCTGTCCTCCACTGTCTCCCAGAGTTTGCTCAAATTCAGTGCATTGAGTCAGTGATGCCATCCAACCAGCTCAGCCTCTGTCACCCCACTTCTCCTGCCCTCAATCTTCCCCAGCATCAGAGTCTTTTCCAATGAGTTGGCTTTTTGCATCAGGTGGCCAAAGTACTGGAGCTTCAGCTTCAGCATCAGTCCTTCCTATGAATATTCAGGGTTGATTTCCTTTAGGACTGACTGGTTGGATCTCCTTGCTGTCCAAGAGACTCTCAAGAGTCTTCTCCAACACCACAGTTCAAAAGCATCAGTTCTTCGGCGCTCAGTCTTCTTTGTGGTCCAACTCTCACATCCATACATGACAACTGGAAAAACCATAGCTTTGAATATATGGACCTTTGTTGGCAAAGTAATGTCTCTGCTTTTTAATACACTGTCTAGGCTTGTCATAGCTTTTCTTTGTGGCTGCAGTCACCATCCACAGTGATTTTGGAGCCCTGGAAAATAAAATCTGTCACTGTTTCCACTTTTGCCCCATCTATTTTCCTTGAAGTGATGGAACTGGATGCCATGGTCTTAGTTTTTTGAATGTTGAGTTCTAAGCCAGCTTTTTCACTCTCCTCTTTCACCTTCATCAAGAGGCTCTTTAATTCCTCTTTGCTTTTTGCCATTAAAGCAGTATCATCTGCATATCTGAGGTTGTTGATATTTCTCCCAGCAAACTTGATCCCAGGTTGTGCTTCACCCAGTCCAGCATTTCGCATGATGCACTCTGCATATAAAGCTAAATAAGCAGGGTGACAATACACAGCCTTGATGTACTTCTTTCCCAATTTTGAACTAGTCTGTTGTTCCATGTCCAGTTCTAATTGCTGCTTCTTGACCTGCATACATGTTTCTCAGGAGGCAGGTAAGGTGGTCTGATATTCTCATCTCTTTAAGAATTTTCCACAGTTTGTTGTTATGCAAAATCCTAAAAGATGATGCTGTTGAAGTGCTGCACTCAATATGCCAGTAAATTTAGGAAACTCAGCAGTGGCCACAGGACTGGAAAAGGTCAGTTTTCATCCTAATCCCAAAGGAAGGCAATGCCAAAGAATGTTCAGACTACCATAAATTATCATTCATTTCACATTCTAGCAAGGTAATGTTCAAAATCCTTCAAGCCAGGCTTCAACAGTACATGAACCAAGAACTTCCAGATGTTTAAGCTGGATTTAGAAAAGGCAGAGGAACCCAGAGGTCAAATTGCCAACATCCACTGGATCAAAAAAGAAAAGGCAAGGGAATTCCAGAAAAACACTTATTTCTGCTTCACTGACTATGCTAAATCCTCCTTCTGTTACTCTTTCACATTGTGGAACTAATGCCGTCCTGAGTCCGTTCTCCAAGGCTTGTATCTTGTCCCAGGAGAATGCCTTCTCTTTGCATTTTCACTCTGTTCAAGTTATTTCTTCCTCTCCGTCTCCCAAGCCACTAATCTTCTCATTCAGTTTATCTTTTCAATTTCTTCATTGGCAAACTCTTCTTTTTTTAGTGCCAAGAAGTCTTTTCCTGCTATACCTAAATCTCCTTTAGTGGGTTGAACAGTGTTCCCCAAATTTATACCCTCCCAGAACCTCAGAATGTGACCTGATTGGGAAATAGGGTCTTTGCAGATATAATTAGTTTGGATGAGTCATGCTGGATTAGGATGGGCCCTACTCCAAGAACCAGTGTCCTCATTAAAAGAGAGAGAGAGAGCGGACACAGAACAGAAAGCCATGTGACCGTGAAGGGAGAGATCAGAATTATACATCCCGAACCCCCAAAGCCCCAAGGATTGCCCAGAGCCTCCAGGAGCTGAAGGGGCAAAGATGAATCCTCCTATATGGTCCTCCAAAGAGAACAGAGCCCTGCTGGCACCTTGATTTTATTTTTTTAGTTACTTTTCAATGGAGTATTTTTGCTTTACAATGTTGTGCTACTTTCTGCTGTACAGCAAAGTGAATCAGTTATACATATACATACATCCCCTCTTTTTTTGATTTCCTTCCCATCTGGGTCACCACAGAGCACCGAGTTCAGTTCCCTGTGCTATACAGTAGGTTCTCATTAGTTATCTATTTTATACATGGTGTCAATAGTGTATATCTGTCCATCTCAGTCTTCTGATTCATCCCACCCCTCCTTTCCCCCTTGGTAGCCATACATTTTATTCTCTACATTGGTGTCTCTACTTCTGTTTTACAAATAAGATCATTTATACCATTTTTCGGGCCTTCCCAGGTGGTACTAGAGGTAAAGAACTCACCTGCCAGTGCAAGAGACAAGAGACGCAGGTTCGATTCCTGGGTTGGGAAGACCCCCTGGAGGAGGGCATGGCAACCCACTCCAGTATTCTTGCCTGGAGAATCCCATGGATAGAGGAGCCTGGTGGGCAACAGTTCATAGGGTTGCAGAGAGTCAGACATGAATGAAGAGATTTAACATGCATACATACCATTTTTCTAAATTCTGCATATATGCATTCACATACAGCATTTGTTTTTCTCTTTCTAATTTACTTTTTGCCATGAAATGATGGGACTGGATGCCATGATCTTAGTTTTCTGAATGTTGAGCTTTAAGCCAGCTTTTTCACTTCATGGCAAATAGATGGGGAAACAGTGGAAACAGTGGCTGACTTTATTTCTCTGGGCTCCAAAATCACTGCAGATGGTGACTGCAGCCATGAAATTAAAAGATGCTTACTCCTTGGGAGGAAATGACCAACCTAGACAGCATATTCTAAAGCAGAGACATTACTTTGTCAACAAAGGTCCATCCTGACATGGCTATGGTTTTTCCAGTGGTCATGTATGGATGTGAGAGTTGGACTATAAAGAAAGCTGAGCACCGAAGAATTGATGCTTTTGAACTGTGGTGTTAGAGAAGACTCTTGAGAGTCCCCTGGATTGCAAAGAGATCCAACCAGTCCATCTTAAAGGAGATCAGTCCTAGGTGTTCATTTGTAGGACTGATGTTGAAGGTGAAACTCCAATACTTTGGCCACCTGACGCAAAGAGCTGACTCATTGGAAAAGACCCTGATGTTGGGAAAGATTGAGGGCAGGAGGAGAAGGGAATGACAGAGGATGAGATGGCTGGATGGCATCACCAACTCAATGGACATGGGTCTGGGGGGACTCCAGGAGTTGGTGATGGACAGGGAGGCCTGGTGTGCTGCAGGTCATGGGGTTGCAGATAGTTGGACACAACTGAGCGACTGAACTGAATTTACTTTACTGTGTATGACAGTCTCTAGGTCCATCCACATCTCTACAAATGACCCAGTTTCATTCCTTATTATGACTGGGTAATATTCTGTTGTATATATGTACCACATCTTTATCGATTCCTCTGTTGATGGACAATTAGGTTGCTTCCATGTCTTGGCTATTGTAAAAGGTGCTACAGTGAACACTGGGGTGCGTGCGTCTTTTTGAATTATGGTTTTCTCTGGGTATATGCCCAGTAGAAGTGCATGTGAGCATGCATGTGAGTGCTAAGTCACTTCAGTCATGTCCAATTCTTTGCAACCACAGGGACTGCAGCCCACCAGGCTTCTCTGTCCATGGGATTTCCCAGGCAATAACACTGGAGCCATGCACTTCTCCAGGAAATCTTTCCAACACAGGGATCGAACCTGCATGTCTTACATCTCCTGCAATGTCAAGTAGATTCTTTACCTCTACACCTTGATTTTAAACTTCTGGGTTCCAGGGCTCTGAGAACAAATTTCTATTATTTCAAGCCACCATGTTTATGTTCATTTCTTAATTCAGCCATCACAAACTACTATACTTGGTCATCATTTTTGCTGAAATTGTCTTTTCCAGTCTCCTGTTTCAAACTCCTCTGCTGTTTGTTTTGCAGAGCCCTTCCTCCCAGCTCCTGGGTTCCTTTGCCTATGCTTTTATTTCCCTCCACTGTTCATGGAGTCTAAGTCAGAGCTGCGGCAGAGCCCTGAACAGAGGCAGCCCTGAGAGATGGGTGCACATGTCGGCCAGTGTCTGACAAGGCAGGCCAGGTTGGCACTCGTTCAACATTAGGATCAGAGAGGACTCTGTGCCCATGACCTTACCAGGAACAGAAATATCAGAGGACTTCCCTGGTGATCCAGTGGATAAGACTCTTCACTCCCAGTGCAGTGGGCCCAGGTTCTATCCCTTGTCAGGGAACTAAGATCCCACATGCTGCAACTAAGCCCACACACTGCAACTCCTGAGACCCTGAGCTCTAGAACCCATGAACCTCAACATAGAGGGCTGCAATGAAGACCCCGTGCACCAAAATTTTATTTTAAATTTAGAAAGACCAGTCAGTCTTCCATTCAGGCAGGAACCATCCCAACCTGAAGGTCCCAGTTCTTCTCAGACTAGGTTAGGTTCCTTCTAAAACCCACCAGGCTCACGTTGGTCCTCACGCCAGGGTTCTCAGACAATCCAACCACCTGGAAAGTAGGATTTTATAAAGTAAAATTGCTTTCAGGAGAGCCTGAGGCTCCTTCCTCAGAACTCCCTGGGGGTCTCAAAGATGTCCAAAGAGTCATCAATGCCCTCACACACCACCACTCCCGATCCCACCCACCCCATATATACACATCAATGGCCTTAGAGGTCTTGCTTCCTGAAGATGGGGGAAATCCAGCCAGAAAGGGGAAGCTTTTCTACTTTATTTATTGTTCAATGTTTCATCTTTAACATCTTTATTGCTCAATTTATTTTTCTGATTTCTTTTTATTAATTTTTACTAGAGAATAGTTGCTTCCTGATAGCTCAGTTGGTAAAGAATCCACCAGCAATGCAGGAGACCTGGGTTTGATCCCTGAGTTAGAAAGATCCCCTGGAGAAGGGAAAGGGTACCCACCCCAGCATTCTGGCCTGGAGAATTCCATGGACTGTATAGTCCAAGGGGTCGCAAAGAGTCAGACACAACTGAGTGACTTTCACTTTCACATAGCTGCTTTAAAATATTGTGCTTGTTTCTACTGTACAGCAAAGTGATTCAGTTACATGCATACGTATATCCCTCCTTTTTTGGACTTCCTCCACATTTAGGTCACCACAGAGCACTGAGTAGAGCTCCCTGTGCTGCACAGTAGGTTCTCATTCAGTTCAGTTCAGTCGCTCAGTCGTGTCCGACTCTACGACCCCATGAATCGCAGCACGCCAGGCCTCCCTGTCCATCACCAACTCCCAGAGTTCACTCAGACTCGCGTCCATTGAGTCCATGATGCCATCCAGCCATCTCATCTTCGGTCGTCCCCTTCTCCTCCTGCCCCCAATCCTTCCCAGCATCAGAGGCTTTTCCAATGAGTCAACTCTTCTCATGAGGTGGCCAAAGTACTGGAGTTTCAGCTATAGCATCATTCCTTCCAAAGAAATCCCAGGGCTGATCTCCTTCAGAATGGACTGGTTGGATCTCCTTGCAGTCCAAGGGACTCTCAGGAGTCTTCTCCAACACCACACTTCAAAAGCATCAATTCTTTGGTGCTCAGCTTTCTTCACAGTCCAACTCTCACATCCATACATGACTACTAGAAAAACCATAGCCTTGACTAGATGGACCTTAGTCGGCAAAGTAATGTCTCTGCTTTTGAATATACTATCTAGGTTGCTCATAACTTTTCTTCCAAGGAGTAAGCGTCTTTCAATTTCATGGCTGCAGTCACCATCTGCAGTGATTTTGGAGCCCCAAAAAATAAAGTCTGCCACTGTTTCCACTGTTTCCCCATCTATTTCCCATGAAGTGATGGGACCGGATGCCATGATCTTCGTTTTCTGAATGTTGAGCTTTAAGCCAACTTTTTCACTCTCCTCCTTTACTTTCATCAAGAGGCTTTTTAGTTCCTCTTCACTTTCTGCCATAAGGGTGGTGTCATCTGCATATCTGAGGTTATTGATATTTCTCCCGGCAATCTTGATTCCAGTTGTGTTTCTTCCAGTCCAGCGTTTCTCATGATGTACTCTGCATAGAAGTTAAATAAGCAGGGTGACAATATACAGCCTTGACGTATTCCTTTTCCTATTTGGAACCAGTCTGTTGTTCCATGTCCAGTTCTAACTGTTGCTTCCTGGCCTGCATACAGATTTCTCAAGGGGCAGGTTAGGTGGTCTGGTATTCCCATCTCTTGAAGAATTTTCCACAGCTTATTGTGATCCACACAGTCAAAGGCTTTGGCATAGTCAATAAAGCAGAAATAGATGTTTTTCTGGAACTCTCTTGCTTTTTCCATGATTCAGCGAATGTTGGCAATTTGATCTCTGGTTCCTCTGCCTTTTCTAAAACCAGCTTGAACATCAGGAAGTTCACAGTTCAGGTATTGCTGAAGCTTGCCTTGGAGAATTTTGAGCATTACTTTACTAGCGTGTGAGATGAGTGCAATTGTGTGGTAGTTTGAGCATTCTTTGGCATTGCCTTTCTTTGGGATTGAAATAAACACTGACCTTTTCCAGTCCTGTGGCCACTGCTGAGTTTTCCAAATGTGCTGGCATATTGAGTGCAGCACTTTCACAGCATCATCTTTCCTGTTTTGTACGTGGTAGTATATACATGTCAATCCCCATCTCCCAATGCCTTCCACCCACACTCCCCCATTAGTGTCTATTCACTTGTTCTCTACATCTGTGTCTATATTTCTGTTTTGCAAATACATCCATCTGTACCATTTCTCTTGATTCCACATATATGCATTGATATGTGATATTTGTTTTTCTCTAATTGCTTATTCTAATATTAAAGGAGTCCGTGTTGGAAATTTCCAGGACATGACCTCATTTTCCTGGGATAACATGGGGCAGACATAAGCCTGAAGCTCAGCCCCAGGAAGGTAACTACAAGAGCAGGAGCCTGTGCTATACAAATCCCTCTTGTACTCCTGGTGTTTATTTCCTTTTGCTCATCTCTAAAAACCCAAGCTGCTTGGCTGGGCTGTGGGCCTGAGTGTGAAAGGAGGCTTGAGGCCCCTGGGGACCCAGGATGGAGGCCACAGCACCAGTCAGGAGGGTGCCCAGTGGAGAGGGTCAGGGTGCCATGATCTTCCTCCCCTGCTAGCAGATGCTACTTGAAAAACTTTGAAAAGTTTGGAGTTTGACTTCACTGAGGAAGCAGCAGTCCCTTCCTTCTTATCTCTTTTTTAAGAGATAGACATAGAACCTCTACAACTAGGGTTTCCAAGAGTTGGTTGGTTGATTGCTTGGTTGGCTTTTATTTTCTGCGATGATATTCACATAACATAAAATTCACCATTTTCAAGTGAAAAACTCAGTGACCTCCAGTATATTCACAACGTGGTGCCCCCAGTACCTCCACCTAGTTCTAGAATATTTTCACCACCCCCAAAGGAAATTCTTCCTCAATAAGCAGTCCCTCCCATTCTCTTTCCTTCTCTCAGCCCCAAGAAATCACCAGACTGTGTTCTGTCTCTGTGGACCTATTTTGGACATGTCATAGAATGGAATCATAGAATGTGATCTTTTGTATCTGGCTGCTTTGACTTAGCATGATATGTTTGAGGTTCGTCCACACTGTAGCACGTATTAGTATTTCATTCCTTTTTGTGGCTGCGTAATATTCCATGGCATAGACAGACCACGTGTTTAGCCACTCATCCACTGGTGGGCATTTGGGCTGCTTCCGCCTTTTGACTCTTCTGAGTAGTGCTGCTATGAACCTGGTCATATATGTATGTGTTTGAGTTCCAGTTTCCTTGTTTTCCCAGGTGGTACTAGTTGTAACGAACCTATCTGCCAGTTCAGGAGATCCATCTGAGTTGGGAAGATCCTGTGGAGGAGGGAAACCACTCCAGTATTCTTGCCTGGAGAACCCCATGGACGGAGGAGCCTGGACACCACTGAGTGGCTGAGCACGCATCCCATGTTTTCAGGTGTAGAGCCAGGAGTGGAACTGTGAGACTTTCCATTTTAAAACCAGAAAAGTGGGACTTCCCTGGTGGTTCGATGGTCAAGACTCCAAGCTCCCAATGCAGAGGTGGTGGTGGTTTAGTCACTAAGTCCTGTCCGACTCTTGAGACCCCATGGGCTGCACCCTGCCACACTCCTCTGTCCATGGGATTCTCCACGCAAAACAACTGGAGTGGGTAACCCTTGCCTTCTCCAGGGAATCTTCCAGACCCAGGGTTCGAATCCCAGTCTCCTGCATCACAGGTGGATTCTTCACTAACTGAGCTACCAGGGAAGCCCTCCAAGACAGAAGGCCCGGGTTCAACCCCTGGTCAGGGAACTAGATCCCATACCCACATTGCAAGCAGATTCTTTACTGAGCCACCAGGGAAGTCCCATGCTAGAACTAAGACCCAGCAATGACAAATAAATAAATAAGATTTAAATAGATAAAACCAGGAAAGTCTCAGGCAAACCAGGATGAGCCTGTCACCTAGCAGTGTTGAGCATTAGAATACTAGGTGCTCAGATACAAAGGTGCTTCTCTGGTGGCTCAGACGGTAAAGAATCTGCCTGTAATGCAGGAGACCCGGGTTCAATCCCTGAGCTGGGAAGATCCCCTAGAGAAGGGCATGGCAACCCACTCCAGTATTCTTGCCTGGAGAATCCCCATGGACAGAGGAGCCTGGCGGGCTACAGTCCATGGGGTCACAAAGAGTTGGACATGAATGTGAGACTCACATTTTTCTTTCAGATACAAAGAGAAACAAGGAAGTGCAGTCTGGAAAGAGACACGTGAACAGATGATTCCGATCCAGGGTCAGTAGAGTTGAGAGAAAACCCAGAGAAGAGGCATCTGGCCCAGCAAAGAGTGAATGCGGAAGAGAAGGATTTGATCTGGAAAATCCTTCTCGAAAGAACAAGATCCAGCCCAGCCCTCAGGGACTAACAAGTAGGTTGGGGAGATGCTCAGACAGAGATTAACAAATGCTAAAATAGAGATCTGCCTGATGATTTTGCAACCCCATGGACTGTAGCCCACCAGGCTCCTGTTCATGGGATTTTCCAGGCAGGAATACTGGTCTGGGTAGCCATGCCCTCCTCCAGGGGATCTTCCCAACCCAGGGATCGAACACTTGTCTCCTGTGTTGGCAGACGGATTCTTTACCTCTGAGCCACCAGGGAAGTCCTCTAGAGGGACACAGGGGTGGAAAGAGGGGAACACTGGAGGGTCAAGCAGCTTTACAGAGCAGAGGCACCTTGGCTGACTTTGGAAGGACAAACAGAAGTCAACCTGATGCAGAATGGAGGGGATTATAGATGGCATGAAGGATGTGCTCAGAGACACAGCAGCAGGGCAGGAAAAGTGGGAAATGAACGTCCCACTCCCGAGGATTTAAGCAAAAGACCTTGCAGCTGTAACGTGATGCCAAAAACCATGACTTCTCCCACAAATTACACTGTGCCATCGAGACCTGAAGTTTCCATGGCAAGGAGCCGTGAAAATTGTGCTCATCAGAGGATGCGCTGCAAAGTTGGATTTTAGCTTAATTTAAACAGGTTCCAAAAGGACAACTGGCCTGAGCCAAGATATCGTTTTCTGCTAGCAAAATCCTGTTAATGTTTCGTCTAATCAGTAAGACAAAAAAAAAGCCCATTGCTGGACTCTCTGGTGGTCCAGTTGTTTAGACTCCATGCTTCCAGTGCAGGGGGCAGGGGTTCAATCCTTGGTTAGGGAACTAACCAAGATCCTTCACAGAATGGCCAAAAAAAAAAAAAAAGAGCCCATTGCTTTTTCCAATATTATAATTACTTTGGTCACTAATTTCTAAGATGGGGCCCTATAAGTATCATGAAGGACTCAACGTAATAATGAAAATGGTCCTCGTGTGTGGGCTGCTCTTGGGCTGACTGGTTGGTCATGGTCATGGGATTGTCCCTCATAGAAATAAACCCGACGTTTATCTCCATCTGCGGCATCTCCAAAAACTGTGCCTCTGGCCTCTCAGGATGTAATCACCTTTGGGGATCTGAGGGAACAAAATAAAACTTCTGATACTGAGCAGGATCCTGTGGGGCTCCCAGGCACAAAGGCTTTCTGTGTCCCACATCCCTTTGATTACAGGAAACAACCTTCATGCAGCCTCCATGACCTTCCCTGGGTTCCAATAGGCAGATTCAAGCAGTTGTTAATGAGGGAAGGGAGGGGATGCGAGACCAGGGAGAGACGGTCAAGAGGAGCCTTGGGGCAAGATCCTGGTTCCTCATCAATGGATACACATAGCAATATCTTTGAGTTGTTCTTCAGATACTAAAACCCCCTCCAGGTGGAAGAAGTTGATGATTAATGATGGTAGGCTGCCCACCAGCCTGTAGACCTCAGACCAATTGTATATGAGGGTTGAGGATGATGACTCTTTGCCACCAATTCATCAGAAGAATATCCATGAGCTGATCACATCCTCTTTGAACAATTGCTATAAATCTCATTATCGTCACAGTTTTGAGGGTATTAGCCCTCCATGGCTCCCTTTTCCTGGCAAAGCAATAAAGCTATCCTCTTCTACTTCACCCAAAAGTCTGTCTCCGAGGTCTGATTCAGTACTGATTTATAGAGTAGCTGAGTATGCTAGCCAATATACCACTGGTTAAGTTTTCGCATGTCTGAGTTTATTGATACATTACAAATTTTATAAAGCGTACACAAAAAGTAAAAACGTTAAAGTACGAAATGGGACAGAGATCTAATTCAAAGTACGATGATTTCCTTCTTTCCCTCTAAAGACTTGTTTTACAAACATGGCTTTAGATACATTCAAACCAGATGCTATCCTCCAAGATTCCATTTAAAAGCTCTCCCTTTAAAAGCTGGGGTGATCTCTGACATGCCAATAATCAGCTGAAATCAGGTACCAGGATTTCAGAAGTTGGTTTCTTCTGCTTTCTCTGTCTGGTCCTGTCCTTCCCTCTTCCGAGGACCCCTCCTGGACTGAGTTCCACCTCTCAACAAGCAGCCCAGGTTAGGGCCCCTCATTCTTTCTGCATTCCTGGAGGAATGCCTGGAGGCAACAACTTCCTCTGAGGTCAGACCACATCCTTCTGTTGCCAAAGAAATGCGAAAATCTGCAGCTGTTTCCTTCCACTGGCAACCCTGTAAAGAGTAATAGAACAGCCTTGTTAGTCCCAAGGCCCATTGGTGAAGGGCACAGCCTCCCCTTGATAGACTGGCAGTGGGAATCAGCAGGCCATTCGTCACTCTCGTATCATGTTAGCAAGGCCTGGATTAGGTCTGAAAACCCTGATGTCCTCACATAGCAGGTGGATTTGTTTATTCAGAGTCCTGTCCTGCCCAAGAAGAAATTTGAAACAGAGTAGCTTCCCACTGTCCTGGAGCCTGCACAAAATATGCCTGCCATGAACTGAGGAGCCACCAAATGGCCAGAATGGGACCCTGGTTTCCAGTCACTTCACCCACTTCTGAGTCACGGAGTTCCAAAGGGCACAGTTGGGAGGAAGATATTGACCTCCAAGTCCACTGATGTTTCATGAGCAGGAATCACCGAGTGACAGGCTTGAGTGGGCTTGGGGTTTGAATACAGACTGGCTTAGGTTGGATTCCTGGCTTGGCCACTTACTGTAATTGTTATCGTTGTTCAGTCACTAAGGCACGTCCGACTCTTTGTGACCCCATGGACTGCAGCACACCAGGCTTCCCTGTCCTTCATTATCTTCCAGAGTTTGGTCAAACTCATGTGCCCTGAGTTGGTAATGCCATCTAAACATCTCATTCTCTGTTGTCCCCTTCTCCTCCTGCCCTCAATCTTTCCCAGCATCAGGGTCTTTTCCAATGAGTCAGCTTTCTGCATCAGGTGGCCAAAGTACTGGAGCTTCAGCTTCAGCATCAGTCCTTCCTATGAATATTCAGGGTCGATTTCCTTTAGGATTGACTGGCTTGATCTCCTTGCTGTCCAAGGGACTCTCAATAGTCTTCTTCAGCACCACAGTTCAAAAGCATCAATTCTTTGGTGCTGAGTCTTCTTTATGGTCCAACTCTCACATCCACACATGACTACTTACTATGATAGTTCTGCTAGTTTTCTAGGGCAATCACAACAAAGTCCCTGAAACAACAGAAATGGATTCTCTCACAGTTCTGGAGACTGGAGGTCTGATATGAAAATGTTGGTGGACAATGCCCCCTTCAAAACTCTGGGGCAGGGTGGACTCCTTTTATCCCTCTTCAAGTTCCTGGTAGCTGAGGAGGACTTTGGCCCAGGGAGGCAAAAGTCCAGACTGTCTCCATCTGCACACGAATGTCTTCCCTCTGCATCTGTGTCCAAATCTCCCTAGGACAACTATGACCTTGAATTTAGAGCCCACTCTACTTCAGGATTTCCCCAATGGCTCAAGTGGTAAAGAATCTGCCTGCAATGCAGGAGACTCAGAAGATGTGTGTTCAATCCCTGAACTGAGAAGATCCCCTGGAGGAAGAAATAGCAACCCACTCCAGTATTCTTACCTGGAGAATCCCATGGACAGAGGAGCCTGACGGGCTACAGTCCACTGGGTCGCAAGAGAGATAAACACAGCTGAGCACGCACACCTCACGCCTTCTACCTCAGGGGAGCCCCGTCTTAACTAATTATATCTGCATGACCCTATTTCCAAACAGAGTAACACTTGAGGTACTAGGGGAGGTTGGGGAGCCGATCTAGGGCTTCAGCATGTGCTTTTGAGGGGTGAACTTCAACCCGCAATGCTGAGTGACTTCAGTTAACTTGATTAACCTCTCTGAGCCTCAGTTTTCTTAGCTTAAGGAAACGGTGCTGTGATCCACTTCCCACAGCCGCTGTAACGCTCTGGTAGGATCCATGGGGAAGTTTCTGGTGGACGCTCAGTGAGCCTAGTTCCTCTTTTCTCTTCCTTCATGCCTTGCAACCTCTCCCTCTTGACTCATCTCTTCCCCATATTGGGGAAACATTTGTCCTCTATTCAGAGATCACCTGTCTGCCTGCTGAGCCATGGATTCAGCCATAGGTATAATGTAATCACAGCCAAAAAAGAAAAGAGGTAGGCAATTTCCCTGGTGGTCCAGTGGTTAAGAATCTGCCTTCCAGTGCAGGGAACATGGGTTCAATCTCTGATTGGGGAACTAATCAGTGCCCCATGTGGCACGGGGCAACTATGCCCATGAACAGCCACTACTGAGGCCGCGCACCACAGCTAGAGAGAAACCTGCACGCTGCAACCAAGATCCGATGTAGCCAAATAAATAAATAAGTATTTAAAAGGAAAAAGAAAAGATGCAATGAAATGACTTGCATGTCAATCTAGTCTGGAAATGGGTGGGCTTGGTGTGCTCAGCATTGAAAAATCGTAAGGTTCAGAGGACAGTCTTTGGACAGTCATTATGCTCTTTGGACAGTCATTCTATTTCTTGATATTCTCCCTAAACAGCTGGTCTATGTGAAAAGGGTATTCATGACAGCATTGTTTATCCAAGCAATAGACTGAAAGCAGCCTATATTTTATGGTCCTTCCATGCCATAAAATACTATGTAGTCATTAAAAACAAATGAGGCAGCTCTCTGTATGGTGATATGGCATGACCCCCAAGATAAACTTTTACATGAAAAAGCGTGGTTTGAGGAAAGAAGGATGAATAAGCAGAACACAGAGGGTTTTAAAGGCATTGAAATGCTTTGTATGATACTATAATGAAGGATATATGTCATTATACATTTGTCCAGACCCACTGTTGTGCTGTAAGAACTTATGGAAAACCTGAATGAACTTTTTGGCCAACCCAATACTTAAGTAGTTGGTGTAGCCACATGAGACGAGACCAGAAGGAGGGGTGGGGGACAGGTGAGAGAAGGGACCGCAGACCCGGCTCACACCCGGAGCACAGAGGGCAGACGCAGGGGGAACAGCTGAGGCTCCTGGGCATGGTGGCACCGTCAGCCTCCACAAGCACATATACGTTAGTGCCTACTGGAGAGGGCAAGGCTATTGAGAGAGTATATTCCCCCAAAAGGCCAGGAAGAAAAGAAAGCCAAGGAGCTGACAACTAAAACACCCTCCAGTCCATGCACATGGAATGTCCCATTCCCTCAGGTTCTTGCCAGGTGACTGGCTAATTTGATAAACTAATTGAGATGCACAATTGGGCATTATTTCATGAACACCTCATGGGGACACATAGAAGGTTTCCTCTTGAATCAACTTGACATTGCAGTATTAATAGCTCTTAATTGTTTAATTTATTCATCCTTCCCAGGGGTGACTGCCTGTTAACCGGCACTTCAGACACTCAAAGGAATGCATGTCTATGGGAAGTTATTTCAGGACTGTGACAGGATGAGAGAAGAGAGCTATCTGGGACGGAAGACCTTCTCCATACCCTTCAAATCCCATGACAAAAGGGATTAAGCATTTCAGCCATCTTTCATCTCAGGTCGTCCCCAGAATAAGACTGAGGACCATTTCAAGGAAATCAAAGCAACTTAGAATGGAAACTGCCAGTGTCTGTTCTCTGCCTGCTCGAGCGCAGTCTCTTCAGTCTTGTCCAGCCCACAACAACTATAGCCCTCAGGTTCCTTTGGCCATGGGATTATCCTGGCAAGAATACTGGAGTGGGTTGACAATTTCTACTCCAGGGGATCTTCCAGACCCAGAGATCGAACTCATGTCTCCTGCATTGGCAGGCAGATTCTTCACCACTGAGCCACACTAGGGTTAAACAAAACGCTAGTGTCACCTGAAAGGCTCAAGAGAGCACCACCGACTTGGGATCTGTCCATCAGACATATTCCACTGGCATCATTCACCAGCCATAACATGTCAGGTCTGTAAAGAAATAGTTGCTGGGTCCTGAGAGAATCAACATTTAACACATGGCATTGCAAGGACCCAGGAGCACTTCCTTTTCTCCCTTGAGTATGAAATTATAAGAACTTTTCCAACCCAAGACACAAAAAGAACTATTAGCTGCTTTTCAAGGACAAAGAATATTCCTCTGTGTTGCCCCAGACAACGAAGATCTCAGCCAGTCTAGTGTAATTTTCCATGATCACCCACCATTCAGTAGAACTTACCAACCCTCTTAGTGACTGGCTTCTTTTAGTATTCAAGGTACAGAAACTGTGCGTGCCTCTCAATTGCCCTGGTGCAATTATTGTATTGATTTGATGCAACATTAGTTCCACATTGAAAGTGGTGTATGTTTTTAAATTTGCAATTAAATCAAATGACGCCTCTTTGCTAAGATGGTTGACACTTGTTCATATGCTGCTGCGAGCAGTGAAGATAACTTTTATTTAGCATCAGAAAGCATGCGGGGAGAGGGAGCTTGAAATTTTCAAGCAACTCCATTTCTTGCCTGGCTTTTCAGCCTAATTTTTTTTTTTTAATCAAACTACTTACCCATTTGTTGTAAAAATGGTACATGTGAGAACTACTGTGTTATAGGGATAATCTGCAAAAGTCACTGAGCAAGGAACATTGAAAGGATAATGTCAGGGGATGAATGTTTGTGCCTTCCCCCCAAATTCACATGGTGAAGCCCTAACTCTTTGGAGTATTTGGAGGTGACGCCTTTGGGAGGTAATCAAGAATAGATGAGGTCATAAGAATGGGCCCCTCATGATGGGCTTGGTGTTCATGTAAAGCAAGAAAGAGAGAGCGATCTCTCCACATTCATGAAAAGGAATGCAGTACAAGAAAGCAGCTGTCTTCAAGACAGGAAGAGAGTCCTCACCAAGGATGGAATCTGCCAGCACCTTGGTCTTGGGATTCCCAGCCTCCATGACTGTCAGAAAATGTCTTTTATTTAAGCCATCCAATCCACAGTATTTAGCTATATCATCCCAAGCTGTTGAAAACAGGTTAAAAACTGGAAAAGCCTCGAGAATAATTGGTGATTTTTGTCCCATCTTCCTTTCTGGATGATCGCTATGTACTTGACCCACTCAATTTCTTTCCAGTCTCTAATATGGCTCTGATATGTGGACAGTTCAGTTCAGTCGCTCAGTCGTGTCTGACTCTTTGTGACCCCATGAATCGCAGCACGCCAGGCCTCCCTGTCCATCACCAACTCCCAGAGTTCACTCAGACTCATGTCCATCGAGTCCGTGATGCCATCCAGCCATCTCATCCTCTGTCATCCCCTTCTCCTCCTGCCCCCAATCCCTCCCAGCATCAGAGTCTTTTCCAATGAGTCAACTCTTCACATGAGGTGACCAAAGTACTGGAGTTTCAGCTTCAGCATCATTCCTTCCAAAGAAATCCCAGGGCTGATCTCCTTCAGAATGGACTGGTTGGATCTCCTTGCAGTCCAAGGGACTCTCAAGAGTCTTCTCCAACACCACAGTTCAAAAGCATCAATTCTTCGGTACTCAGCTTTCTTCACAGTCCAACTCGCACATCCATACATGACTACTGGAAAAACCATAGCCTTGACTAGACGGACCTTTGTTGGCAAAGTAATGCCTCTACTTTTGAATATGCTATCTAGGTTGGTCATAACTTTTCTTCCAAGGAGTAAGCGTCTTTTAATTTCATGGCTGCAGTCACCATTTGCAGTGATTTTGGAGCCCCCCAAAATAAAGTCTGACACTGTTTCCACTGTTTCCCCATCTATTTCCCATGAAGTGATGGGACCAGATGCCATGATCTTCGTTTTCTGAATGTTGACAGTTAATTGTTAATTATTCAGACCTTAGGGGACCAGGAAAAGTCAGGGCAATATAAATTTGTTTAAATTTTAAAATGATATTGACACCCAACAGTCTCTTCCTACCAAGTGACCACTAGGAAAATGGTCAGGAAAAGAGCAGGAAAACGTGAAAGGGAAAGGGGACAGTATGCTATGAGTTAAACCGTTAAATGTTAGGGCTTCCCTGGTGCCTCAGGTGGTGAAGAATCTGCCTGCGATGCAGGAGACCCAGGTTTTATCCCTGGGTTGACCAGATCCTCTGAAGAAGGAAATGGCTGCCCACTCCAGTTGTGCCCCCTCAAAAAAAGATATGTAGGAGCTCTAATCCTCAGCAACTCAGAACATGACCTTATTTGAAAACTGGGTCTTTACAGCAGTAGTCAAAATGAGATCATGGCAATAGATTATCATAATACAAAATGACTGGTGTGCCTATAGAAAGGGGAAACTGGACTCACATGGGGGAGACAATTGAAAACACAGGGGGAGCAGCCATATGACTGAAGCCAAAAACGCCAAGGGTTTCCAGAAAAAGCCAGAAGCATCTAGGAAGGATTCTTCTTCCAGAACCATCAGAGAGAATGGCCCTGCCAGCACCTTGATTTTGGACTTCTAACCTCCAGAACTGTGAGACGATAAATTTCTGTCTTTTTTAAAAATTTATTTATTTATGGCTAGCTGGGTCTTTGTTGCTGTGCAAGAGCTTTCTCCAGCTGCGGTGTGTCGGGGCCACTCTCTAGTTGTGGCACGCGGACTTCTCATCGCGGGGACTTCTGTTGCGGAGCACGGGCTCTAGAGCTCAAGGGCTTCAGAAGTTGCACCTCAGGGCCTTAGCTGCCCCACGGCATGTGGGATCTTAGTTCCAGGACCAAGGATTGAACCCATGCCCCCTGCACTGGCAGGTGGATTCTTAGCCTCTAGACTACCAGAGAAGTCTCAATTTCTGTCTTTTAAGTCACCTAGTTTTGGACACCTTCTAATGGTAGCCCTAGGAGATGAATACACTATCATATTAAATATGTGCATTAACTGTAGGGCCTACCCTAATTTCTGAAAAACAAAAGTACAAAAGGAAGCTCCATTTAATGAGTGAACAAATGCAGACTATATATATATATATATATATATATATATATACACACACACACACGTATAGTGAGGCAACATGGAGATTTTAAGAAGGAAAGAAAAACACAGGGGAAAAAAAGAATCCAAAGTAAAGTTAGAAATAAAACATAAAATTGTTTATGGTTTGCTAAAGGGATGTAAATTTTGTTCTGGGATTCCTAGTGACCAATTTAAAAAAAGAAGCTCCATCAGTTACACAGCACAATTTCCACATGTACAGAAGGAAGAATAGTTATCAGGAGAAGCAATGCTATTTCTGATACTAAAGCCTAAGAGAAAGTTAATTAAGAGACTTGTCTGATTACTGAATTTATGTCCTTAGCAAGATCCTTCATCGCATAAACACACTGTCTAGTTCTAAATTATATAGGGCTGCAGTTTACAACGTCTTTGATTTTTAACCAACGACTATGTAGGATGGTAAAAGCTGTGATTTTCAAAGCTAAATGGATGTCAATTGGTTTACAGCTTCCAATGATGAAACGTAATCCAGAAATAAAATCTGCAATATTTTATCTCTTGTAGATTTATTAAATCTACAATGCTAACCCACAGATTAGATACATCGAAATCACTTGGGAATCACCTTCAAAAAGATACACCTGGGGGACTTCCCTGGCGGCCCAGTAGTTAGAACTCCACGCCTCCACAGCAGCAGACAAAGATTCTATCCCTGGTGGGGGAACTAAGATCCCACATGCCGTGCAGTGTGGCAAAAAAAAAAAAAGACAAATGACTGGGCCCCACCCCCTGGGAATCTGATTGACTGGACATTTCTGGTGCTGAGCTAATTTTAAAAACCACTCTCATCTAGATGGTGATAATAGGCATATCCTCAGGCAAGCCTCCTGACATGTTTCCCTTAATGCAGATTTTGATAACTCTTGAACGGAAGAGTAACCAAGGTGAAACTCCCAGCCTTTTATGGGCTCCTTCAGTGTGCAAATATATGGGACCACTTAACCCATCACCCCAAAAAGATGGTGCTCCAGAGCTAAAGTGACTCATCACCCACCCCTGCATATGTGCCCAGTGGACTGGAAGAGCACTGGACTCAGGGTTTGGACTGCAAGGGGGTCAAACCAGTCAATCCTAAAGGAAACAAACCCTGGATATTCATCAAAGCACTGTTGCTGAAGAGGAAGCTCCAATGCTTTGGCGACCTAATTCGAAGTGTCGACTCACTGGAAAAGACCCTGATGCTGGGAAAGATTGAAAGCAGAAGGAGAAGAGGGTAGCAGAGGATGAAATGGTTAGATAGCATCACCAACTCAGTGGACATTAATTTGAGGAAACTCCGGGGGAGAGTGGAGGGCAGGGGAGACTGGCGTGCTACAGTCCATGGGGTCACAAAGACGTGGACATAACTTAGCAACTGAACAACAACCACAGGGTTTGGTCTGCATCCCTACCCTCCCTTTCTTAGCCATGAGGCTCCTAACTGAGTCAGGGGACCTCTCTAGGTTTCAGGTGGCCTAGAGAAATGGGGATGACAAGGCCAGCCTCATAAATGCACTGTGATGATTAAACAAGAAAGTTTGTTGAAAGTCTTAGCAAATGCCTATGTGGTAGAGGAAAAAAAAAAAAAAAAACACAATAAAGGAAGCTTTCCATTGCTTATTTTTATCTTAGGAAATATTCTTTTTCTATGACTATACCCCAGAGCATTACCATCCCTGACAGCAAGATAAACCATTGAGATGCTACACCACACATCAGAATTGTCCTCCAAGGTGCCATGGACAGTCAGCTCCTGGGGACCACTAGCCCTTAGTAATGGCATCTTCCACATAGTCCAGTTGGGAGACAAAAGGGCAAGTATGCAGACCACCACAGGTAACCAAGCAGGCAGGGTTGTTACAAGAATGAGAAGGGTTATGGGAGCAAATGACTCAAAACCTATAAAAATAAACCTGACCTCACTTGCAGCACTTAAATGCAACGAGGACTCAGGAGGTCTCCTGGAGAATGGTTTGTGTTATTTTTACTTAGGGAGGGTTTTTTAAATCTTTATCGGTTAATCCTCCTATTGGCTGGATAGTTCTGTCTTGTAGGATCATAAATCTAGATGCAATCTCGGACAAGCTGTTTGGTGGCCTGATTCTCTGCCTCCAAGCACTTGTTTGTCTACACTTGAGAGCTCGAGGTACCCAAAGTGTGGAGGCAGGGTCACTGATTGCTATGCCTTCCCAAATCATAGGTTCATGGCATGGGGTAGGGAATGCAGGTAGCCAGTGCAATTAGCAGCAAGCTCATTAAGAGACCCTGGGCAGGCAACGCAGCTGGTGACATCAGTTTTGTTTCTGCCACATCTATTTGATGGTCTACGATGGGGTCATTTCCAAACGTCTATGGAATGTTCACAGTAACACGGGAATTGCTTATCCCACACTGCCCTGCAGATTCCCTGTAGAAATAAGAGCTACACTTCACTGAGCACGAACTCCCACTTCTTATTTTATATGTATATCATCTCAGCAGACCAATACCCTACAGTGTAAGTTTTATCATCACAACCTCAAAGACAGGGAAAGTGAGACAGGAAGCTTAAGTTACCTGCCCATTGAATGAGTGGTACCACCAGAATTTAAACCATGGACTGACCCCAAAGCTAGTGCTTTCATTCTCCCCACTGTGCAGCACTACCAGCTATGACCAACACAGAGGCCACAGAAGTGCATGTTGGATTTATATCTTCTGGTGTCATTGGTCTCAAGTTTCAGCACCAAGGGTTGAATTGCCCACCTCAAATGGAAGAAAATTCTGCTGCCAATTAGAAACGCGTAGAATGCTAAGCACCCTTCCCTCCATCTCCTCTCTAATCAAGCAACATCTCTTGTACAGCAGACAATGATTGATTTTAAATGAGTTAGTGTCTCTTTAAGTTCCTGAGACCCCAGAATCTCTGTTTAATTGTATGGTAACCATTAGGAGCTTTGTCAGCAAGGATGATAGGAGTAATCACCCAAGAACAGATTTCTAGGTAATTTATACTTAGTCAATCCAAACCTAATTCCTGAGTGACCTATACTGTGCCTAAGGAGCCTGAAATAATCATGTATTTACCCTTTACCCTGAAATTAGATGGTACTTACCATGCAATTACCCAGCCACTAAGTGACAATTACCATGTAATTAAATGGTCAGCAGTTACCATGTTATTAAATAGCATTGACATGATATTCGTTCCACAGAACTTTGCACTGTCATCATACAATTCAACTACCCACCAAGAAATTACAGCCATTCCTGGGAATCTGCCCTTTGCTTCAATGGATTATGAGTCGGCAGAAACTCCCGGCACCATGTGCTTCCAAGGAAGCCAAGAAACAGCCAAAGTTGTGCACGGGTGTAACATGGCCTCCTGGGCCTGGGCTTCTAGCCAGACTGGGCTGATGCCTCGGCAGCCCAGCCTCAGTCCAGCACTAGGGAATCAGGGTGAATTCCTCCACACTTCTGTGATAGTGTACTTCAGAGGAAAGGTAGACATCATGCTTTTTCCCTCCCAGATGTGGTACCTACCCCAGGGCAGAGCATGCTAGGAGAGTTTGAAGCCCTAAGTAAGGCATGAGTTCTGTTTCAGCCTGGGAGAGACCATCCCCAAATCATTAAGATAAGCCTTGTAAGTTCCATGAGGACAGGATCTTCTTCTATCTGGCTTATTTATTGCCTTATCACCAGGCCTGTTGTAGATGCTCAGTAAATATTATTTGGACTGTATTTATTCATTCAATCATTATTTATTCATTTGTTGGTTATGGATCTACTACATGCCAGCCACCATGCACTGAAACTTTTTATGGACACTGTGAGGTTCAGTGACGTCTCAGGCTGAGTCACTTGCCCGAGGTCATTATACAACTATTTGGTGGCAGATGCAAGACTGAACTCAGGTCTATCTGAGGCTCAAAAAGCTGTGTTTTTGCTATAGCACCATGTCTTGGCCAGCATCCAGGTGGCCTGAGAGACTTGGAAAAGCTACTGACTTCCTGGGATAGATCACTTTTGAATCCAAGCCTTCTACACCAGCCATAATAGTTTCTATAAACTGTTATTCAGGCTTCCCTGGTGGCTCAGCAGGAAAGAATGTGCCTGCAATGCGGGAGATGTAGGTTTGACCCCTGAGTCAGGAAGATCCATGCCTGGAGAATCCCATGGACAGAGGAGCCTGCTGGGCTACAGTCCACAGAGTCACAAAGGGTCAGACATGACTAAAGTGACATAGCATACACAACACAGAAACTGTTACTCACATTTAGTAAATGAAGAAAGTGCAGCTTAGAGAGATTGAGTGACTCATCCAAAGTCACCCTGCTGGTGAGTTGCATTGAACTTGGACTCAGAGGCCAGATGTCTGCCTGATGTAACTGGAGAGAAATACAGCTGTCTCAGGCCTTCACACTTCTACCATTAAAATGCTAAACCTTTGGGTTAGCGTTGTTTCCAAATATTGCTGCTAAAATGTAATAGCTCACTAGAACTTTCTAACACGTTAAGTTACCTAGCATCCAAAGACAAATCCAGGGTGAAACACAAGACCAGACACTAATGGATTGTGTTTGAAATCAAAGAAAGGAAAAGATTCAAGTGATGAATAACAAGTAGGTCTCATCTTCAAAGTCAGCTCCAATCAGTTGCTAGCAGCTGCCTGGAGCAACATATCGCAAAGGCTCCTGAGGCTGTATCGGGGCTCAACAGGATAAAGTATCATGATCGATTAATAATGTCTGCTTTGGACCCTGCTGAGGAAATGGCTGCACGTGATGGTTATCATCTCTGATCTAGACTGCGGGATTCCACACATAAGGTCAAGTTTGGAAATCAGTGGGGCTGGGGAGAAGACAATGAGTGGGAACAAAAGATACCTAAACAAGTAAGCAGTCAAAGATCATGTTTTCCCTCCCTGCAGGTGCTCGAAAGAGAAAGTGGAAAATATACTGTCAGTAAAATGAAAACTTGTTGCTTAGTCGCTAAGTCATAAAACAAGCCAGAAAACCTTGTTTCCAGCCTCAGCTCTTAAATTAACTGTAGGACATTGACCACATCAATGCCCCTCCCTGGGTCTCAGTTTCCTCATCTGTAAAACAAAGGCATTTAAGTAGCAAATCTCCATGCCACTTCCAGGATTCTGAAGTTTAGAGTGCACAGCCCCCCTTACTGAGTGAGCATGAGGGGGTCTTCCCTGGAGGTCCAGTGGTCAGGGCTCTGTGCTTCCAACGCTGGGGCACAAGTTCAATCCCTGGTTGGGGAAGTTATGCATACTGTACACAGTGTGGCAGGGGGTGGGGGGGAAGACTGTGAGCAGCAGGGAAGAAGATAAGCAGGAGAGAAGTGGTGAAAGCTGATCAAACACTTCTTACTCCCTGTTGGAGGGGTATCAGAAACAATGTGGAAACCAATACTTGTGTTCTGGCTATGTTGAGTTTTAGACATCAATTCAACGTCCAGGCAGAAATGTCAAGTAGCAAGTGAATATGTAAGTCTATAGCTCAAGGGAGATGCCTGGGTAGAAGAAATAAACTAGGCAGTCATCAATAAACAGATGGGGCTGGATAAGACCCCTTGGGGAGAGAATGATACTGGAGAGGGTGTTTCCAATATTTAGAATTTAGGGACAAAGGGAGGAGCCAGCAAAGGCTGAGAAGGAATGTCCAGTGAGATAGTGAGACGCATAGGAAGAAGGGATTTCAAAAAGGAAGTTGTTGCCTGGGTCCAATGCAGCTGAGAAATGGAGTTACATAAAGCAGGGGCACTAGCTTTCCAAGTTATATCATTGGTGACTTTAATAAAAACTGTATAGGAAAGCCATGGAGGGCAAAACCTGATTAGAAGGAGCAAAGGAAATACTAGGAGGTGAGAAAGTGGGGACAGTAAGTATGGGCAAAATGCCTGAGGTTAGGAGCACATGGCTCGTAGCCTATTGCTGGCTTATGACGTTTTTGTGAGAATGTATTGAAGAGTCTGTCATAGCACTCAATATGACTGCTGCTGCTGCTGCTGCTAAGTCACTTCAGTCATGTCCGACTCTGTGCGACCTCATAGATGGCAGCCCACCAGGCTCCCCTATCCCTGGGATTCTCCAGGCAAGACCACTGGAGTGGGTTGCCATTTCCTTCTCCAATGCATGAAAGTGAAAAGTGAAAGGGAAGTCGCTCAGTCATGTCCGACTCTTAGCGACCCCATGGACTGTGGCCCACCAAGCTCCTCCGTCCATGGGATTTTCCAGGCAAGAGTGCTGGAGTGGGGTGCCATTGCCTTCTCTGACTCAATATGACAGGTGCTCAAAAATCCAAATTCTTGTCTCTTTAATTCACCTATATTTAATCCGTTTGCCATTTTCCACAGAGATGACTTTCTGACAACCTCATCAGGGCCCCACGTCAGATTCTAATATTAAAAGTCTTCTATCTTGACCTTGGCCCTGGGGGAAACTGATAGACCCATTAAGCTCACCTCCTCATCCTTTCACCTTCCATGGTCCTGTGGGATGGATGTCTCTTCAGGTAGGCCAGCACTAAGGCCAGATGATGCCTTATTTAAGGAGAGGAAATTAATCATGTACAAATGACTTCTATGGAAACCCAGCCAGGGAGGCTATGTGAGAGGCCCATAAATACTGCAATGAGGGCTGTCATCTAAGCCACAAATTCTACCATCCCTTCTGCAGGAAACTGATAGTCAATATCCTAGTGCTACCAAAGAAGTGTGGTTACTGATCCACCTTATCTTCCTGCAATAGAGACACTAGTCTATCCGTGGTAACTGGTGATGGTCATACTGACCAGTTCATCCATCCATCCATTACTTTGTTAGACACACATGTTCTAAGCACCCATCTGCCGAGCATTATGCTTCTTGCTGTGAGACATGCAATGAACTGTATGACATTTATGCAAAACTCATAAATATTTATTGAATATCTACTATGTGCAAGTGTTCTTGGGTTCTGAGGTTCAGCAGTGAATGAGACGAATAATTCCACCCTTAATAGAACTTCTGTATTCCAATAGCTCTGGGCCCTGGACTCAGTCATCTTATAGAAGTGTTTGGGAAATGATAACAACTAATGTAAATAATGAAATCCTCATGTGCAGTCATGTCTGACTCCTTGTGACCCCATGAACTGCAGCCTGCCAGGCCCCTCTGTCCATGGGATTCTCCAGTAAAGAATACTGGAGTGGGTTGCCATGCCCTTCTCCAGGGAATCTTCCTGACCCAGGGATCAAACTCAGGTCTCCCGCATCGCAGGTGGATCCTTTACCATCTGAGCCATCAGGAAAGCCCAAAATCTGAAAAGACCAACGCAAATAGTTAAATGACTGTCAAAAGGTGCAAGTGGTCAGAGCATTAGAACCCACCCAGGGTGTGATTGGGGCTTCCCTGATAGCTCAGCTGGTAAAGAATCCTCCTACAATGCAGGAGACCCTGGTTTGATTCCTGGGTCGGAAAGATCCACTGGAGAACAGATAGGCTACCTACTCCAGGATTCTTGGGCTTCCCTGGGGGCTCAGCTGGTAAAGAATCTGCGTGCAATGCAGGAGAGAGACCTGGGTTTGATCCCTGGGTTGGGAAGGTCCCCTGGAGAAGGGAAAGGCTACCCACTCCAGTATTCTGGCCTAGAGAATTCCATGGACTGTATAGGCCATTGGGTCACAAAGAATCAGACATGACTGAGCAACTTTCACTTCCAGGATGTGATTATCCAGATCTGAAAGTTATCCCTGAGGAGGTGACCCTGGAACACAGCCTTAGAGGATAGAAGCTTTTGACCAATGAGGATGAGGGGCGAGGTCTTCCCAGGAGGGCAGGGTTAGGAGCAAAAATAGAGAGATGGATGGGACTTCCCCGGTGGTCCAGTGGCTAAGATTCTGTGCTTCCAATGCAGGAGGCTTGGGTTCAATCCCTGGTTGGAGAACCAAGACCCCACATGTGGCCAGAAAAAAATAAAAGTAGCAAGATAGAGATGAGCAAGGATGTCCAAGCTATGTGGGGAAAAAAGACGAAAAACAGATTGAGGAATGATGATGCAGAACTGTCAAAGTCAGACTAGCAAATGTGAGCTTTGTTTGCTGGGATGAGAGTATAAATAAGGAAGGGAAGTGAGAAAGTTGTGCATGAGGACATGCTAAGTTGCTTCAGTCCCATCCAACTCTGTGCAACCCCATGGACTGCAGCCTGCCAGGCTCCTCTGTCCATGGGATTCTCCAGGCAAGAGTACTGGAGTGGGTTGTTGTGGCCTCCTTCAGGGGATCTTTCCAACCCGCATCTCATGTCTAACCTGCATTGGCAGGCAGGTTCTTTAACACTAGCACCAACTGGGAAGCCCCAAAGTACAGATGGATGAAACTGAAGTAACTGTGTGTCTGTAGTTCCAACTCAGTGTCAGATGTCCTATATATAGGGCCTCATGCTTTCTTCTTTGTAATTTTTTTTGGTAAATTTTTAAATAATGTTTTATCTGGAAAAAAATCACAGACCTACAGAAAAGTTGCAAGTACAGTTTTTTCCTAAACCATTCAAGGATAAGTTGCTGATCAAAAGCCCCATCCTCTCCAAATTCTTTTGTGTTGAGTTTCCTAGACAAAAGTACACTCTCCTGCATAGCCATAATAGAATTCTCAAAATCAGGAAGTTAAGATTGATCATTACCATTACTTGATCTTCAGACCAAATTCAAGTTTCATCAGTTATCCCAATAATATCCTTTAAAGTAAAACCGTCCAGTTCAGAATCTCCCACTGCATTTAGTGGTCAGGAGACACAAATTATTTTTTTCAAATAATTATAGTTTTTATTAATATTCCCAGAATAAGGCAAGTGGATTTTTTTACCTTACCACAGCACCACCAGACTTGGGGGGAGGTGTCCTGATCAGACAGTAAATCAGAGAAAAGGCAGTTCTTTCAAGAGTCTTTCTTGAATCTTTGCTATTTTCTGGGATTGGTAAAATTCAATATTGTCACTACAATGAAAGCATGTCTAAGCTCTGTGAGCCTCAGTTTCCTCCACTGTAAAATGGGATTAATAACAATTACTTCCAAAGACCACTGAGCAGATTAGAGACAAGTGATGCCACATGCCATGGCAACCACAAGTCCTGCTGTGTGCTGAGCACTAAATATGGTTCTTTTTTTCTCTAACATCGCAGAATCACTGTGATCCTGTGCTCAGCAACTTAGTAACAAAAACTGTCAGATTCTGAGGCACTGAGGCAGAAAAGGCTGGAAGTCGTTGAGCATCTAAGATTAGCTCCCAAGAAGTTGTCATCAAGATGGGAATCAACGTCAGGGTCTTCCCTCCCTGATGGTGTCGGACCAACACATGAGCCGAAAACTTGGCATACTCACCAAACCCGGTCAGAGGAGCCATCCCTGGGGCCCTTATTCCACTGCCCCCTCCCCAGATGAAGATATCTCTGCAGCACTTGCAGACTGAGAACACAGACAGCTTCTGCCCCTTCTTTGTTGCCCTTTTCCTAGGCAGCAAGAGGAGACAAATTTGAATACCTCCATCACCCCTGGGCTGTGCCATTCTAAGTCACACACTGTCTGAGATTAACATAGCATCACGTTCAGGAAGATCCCAACAGCGTCATCAGCTTTCTTCAACCCAGAATATTGGCACTGCATTGATTTCCATTCTCGAACCTCCAGGCTGGGCACAGGCTACGTGTCCCTCTTTCCTGCAGATGGTTGATACTAAGCAGAAGGCACAAACGCTCCTTCCTGTAAACCCAGCTAAGGAACAACGACCTCAGACACCCCCCACAGTTCGTCCTGTGGCAGTGCAGAGCTTGCCTGATGGGGGCTGGTGTAAATATACTTCCCTCGGGGCAGCCAGCCAGAGCCTGGCCAGCCAACATCCCGTTACCAGCCTGCTCTTCACACGCTACTTGGTTTCACCACTTGGAGCTGATCCGCACTCTGGGCTCAGTACTTAAGGGCTCTGGAAGCAGGGTCAGCTTGCATTTTTATGATTTTCTTCCTGCTGCCTTGGCACTGTGGGTACCATCTCTAAGCATCTCCTCCTTTGTGAGGAGTGTTACAAAATGCTACAGAAACATGAGCCCCTTCAACAGCGAGAAGATCAAACCAGTAAATCTTAAAGGAAGTCAACCCTGAATATTCACTGGTGCTAAAGCTGAAGCTCCAACACTTTAGCCACCTGATGCAAACAGCCAACTTATTGGAAAAGACCCTGATGCTGGGAAAGAATGAAGGCAGGAGGAGAAGGGGGCAACAGAGGATGAGATGGTTGGATGGCATCACCAACTCAATGGACATGAGTTTGAGCAAACTCCTGGAAATAGTGAAGGACAGGGAAGCCTGGTTTGCTACAGTCCATGGGGTCACATGGCTCAGAGATTAAAGCGTCTGCCTCCAATGCAGGAGACCTAGGTTCAATCCCCGGGTCGGGAAGATCCCCTGGAGAAGGAAATGGCAACCCACTCCAGTATTCTTGCCTGGAGAGTTCCATGGACGGAGGAGCCTGGTAGGCTACAGTTCATGGGGTCTCAAAGAGTCGGACACAACTGAGCGACTTCACCTCACCTTCACCTTCACCATGGGGTCACAAAGAGTCAGACACGACTTAGCAACTGAACAACAACAACAACAGGAACACATCTGGACGTGACCTGAACTTGGCAACGCCTGCTCAGGCCGGAGACACATAAGCCTGCAGCTGAAATCATAAGAAAATGCATTTTTTGAATGCTTCTTTGGTGTCTTTTGCCATTAAAAATGGGGCTTAAAGTAGAGAAAAGCAAAAACAAAAAAGGCAAATAATACAAAAGGATCCATTTTTCTTGTGGGTGGTCTCTGACCAGATATGACCTTGGCTTCTCTCAATCCTGATCAATGCTCACCCCATATTGGGGTGGGGACTCCTATTCTCACCTCTCTTGCTGGTGCTTTAGTTGCAGAGGTATCTCTGCAGAGCCTGGGAATAGTCTGCAAGCTACATTTGGCCTCCAGATAAATTTATTTGTCCCATCCCCTCTGTATGGCTTGTGTATTTTAATTTTGTCAATATTTTTTAACCTGGTGATTCCACCTAAGAAAGAAAAATCAAGATCTCTGGCTTTTCTTGGAGGAAAAAAAAATCAGAAAATCTGCTAACACTGGGCCCACATTCCTACCCTACAAAATGGACTGGAGCTGAGTTGCAATTGGTCCCTTTAAACAGGGCACTTGCTCTCCAGTTCACCACCATCCAACACTTGGTCATTCATCAGTCAAAGTTATGGACTGCCTCCGATAAGCTAGCCTGCCCTGGATCCTGCTGATAGAGAGAAGTGCACTCCTGACTTTTCAGAAGCTGCGTGTCAACACCCTCATTGTCTCCTAACATGGAGGAGGGCAGGCAGTTGGCATTCACCACCATACTCATACTGTTGTTTTCCTTCTCAGTTAAAACAACAGTATTGCTAACACTGGCCCCAGCTCACTCTCCTGTTATTAATAGGCCCCTGTAGACGTTGAAGGGCTTCCCTGGTGTGCTGCAGTCCATGGGGTCGCAAGGAGTTGGACACAGCTGGGAGACCAAACGACAACTGATGGCTCAGATGGTAAAGAATCTATCTGCTCCCTTTTGAACCTCGCTCCCATCTCCCTCCCCACCTCACCCCTCTAGGTTGATACAGAGCCCCTTTTTGAGTTTCCTGAGCTATACAGCAAATTCCTGTTGGCTATCTATATTACATATGGTAATGTAAGCGTCCATGTTACTCTTTCCATACATCTCACCCTCTCCTCCCCTCTCCTACCTATGGCTGATTCATGTTGAATTGTTTTTTTTTTATTATTAATTTATTCATTTTAGTTGGAGGCTAATTACTTTACAATATTGTAGTGGTTTTTGCCATACATTGACATAATCAGCCATGGGTGTACATGTGTTCCCCAAAACAGCAAAATTCTGTAAACCAATTATCCTTCAATAAAAAATAAATTAAAAAAAAAAAAAAGAATCTGCTTGCAATTCAGGAGACCCAGGTTTGGTCCCTGGGTGGAGAAGATCCCCTGGAGAAGGGAATGGCTGCCCACTTCAGTATTCTTGCCTGGAGAATTCCATGGACAGAGGAGAGCCTGGCAGCCTATGGTCCATGGGATTGAAAAGAGTTGGACACAACTGAAGCAACTAGGTAGCATGCATGTATGTAGTTATTTGAATAGGAATTGATGAAAGTGCAGGAGGAGAGTGGAAAATTTGGCTTAAAGCTCCATATTCAGAAAACGAAGATTATGGCATCTGGTCCCATCACTTCATAGGAAATAGATGGGGAAACAGTGGAAACAGTGTCAGACTTTATTTTGGGGGGCTCCAAAATCACTGCAGATGGTGACTGCAGCCATGAAATTAAAAGATGCTTACTTCTTGAAAGGAAAGTTAAGACCAACTTAGATGGCATATTCAAACCAGAGACATTACTTTGCCAACAAAGGTCCATCTAGTCAAGGCTATGGTTTTTCCAGTAGTCGTGTATGGATGTGAGAGTTGGACTGTGAAGAAAGCTGAGCGCCAAAGAATTGATGCTTTTGAACTGTGGTGTTGGAGAAGACTCTTGAGAGTCCCTTGGACTGCAAGGAGATCCAACCAGTCCATTCTGAAGGAGATCAACCCTGGGATTTCTTTGGAAGGAATGATTCTAAAGCTGAAACTCCAGTACTTTGGCCACCTCATGCGAAGAGTTGACTCATTGGAAAAGACTCTGATGCTGGGAGGGATTGGGGGCAGGAGGAGAAGGGGACGACAGAGGATGAGATGGCTGGATGGCATCACTGACTCGATGGACGTGATTCTGAGTGAACTCTGGGAGTTGGTGATAGACAGGGAGGCCTGGCGTGCTGCGATTCATGGGGTCGCAAAAAGTCAGACACAACTGAACGACTGAACTGAACCTACTCCAAGCTTCCTTCATCTGCTCATCCCACTAGAGTAAGAACACTGGAAGAGCAGGAATGTGACATACATTTTTGTATTTTCAGTGATCACATTGACATCTGTCAAGTTTCATGTATTTATTTATTTGGGGCTGTGCTGGGTCTTCTCGCTGTGCTTCACTGTCCACGGGCTTTCTCTAGTTGTAGCGAGCAGGGGCTGCTCTCAAGTTGCAGTGTGCGGGCTTCTCACTGCAGCAGCTTCTCTTGCTGCTGAGCGTTGGCTCCAGGGCCTGCAGTAGTTAGTTGCAGCACATCGGCTGAGTAGTTACAGATCAGTTGCTCCATGGCATATGTAATCTTCCCAGACCAAGGATCAAACCCAAGTCCCCTGCACTGGAAGGCACATTCTTAACCATAGGACCACCAGGGAATTCCCTATAAGGTATATTCTTAGCAAGGAGAAACAGAAATATAGAACGATGTACACTAGGAGTTGGTATAATCAAAAATTAAAAGGGTAACTTGGAGATGGTATAGGGGATCATGGTTCAACTGTGGGGAATGTAATCCCAGGTGAACTTGAATTTCAGTTACCTTCACACCCTCCACTGTCTGACAAAACATAGCTACTCAGCCAGTATCTTCCTTGATGTTTTCTCAATGATCAGTCCACTTCTTCATATGCCAGCCAGGATCAGGGTAACCACAGGACTTAGGTCTTGGAAATAGAGTGCAAGAACATACCTGTTGCAGAACAATGACCAGCAGGAAATGTAGAGTAAAAGACTTTGAATCAGACACACCCCAAAATGCACACCTGGTGATCCCAAGATGCCAGGACAAAAGACCACTGTGGCACCAAGAAATTAACTGGTACAGGTCTCCCCAACCCCTGCTGAACAGACGTCTAGTTACCCTGTGTGGCAAAGTTTTAGTGGTAGTGACCCCAAAATGACTCAGAGCAGAGGGCTACATACTGAGTGTGAGGCAGGCCTTAGGAGCGCAGTTCTAACGACGGGCAGGAGCCAGGTCTTAAAGGGTCTGTATTAGCCTGCCAACTCTGCAAAACTGAGCAAGGTGGGGAGCAGCAGAGGCTGTCTCATCTTATCGGTTGTGTCCCTGGAAAATAATGCAGCTCTTCAGGAGAGAGAGAGAGAGAGATGCTCAGTTGCATCTGACTCTTTGCAACCCCATGAGACTCCTCTGTCATGGAATTCTCCAGGCAAGACTACTGGAGTGGGTTGCCATTCCCTTCTCTAGGGGATCTTCGCAACTCAAGGGTTGAACCCAGGTCTCCCAAGTTGCAGGCAGCTTCTTTTACGGTCTGAGCCACCAGGGAAGACTTCAGGACACTAGGGGCTCCCAGATGTTCTAGACAGAAGAACCTCATTTGGCTCCAGATAGATCTGGTTTTCTTCTTCAATAAGTCATTTAGAGGTGAGTCTAGGAACTCTTGGCTGAAGGAATGATGAGGAAGACTCAAGACCTATAAAAACAGCCACTAATAAAGCCATCTGATCACCTGCATGAGTTACTGCTTCCTGTCTTCAGTCCATCTTGATGCTTGACACCAAGTCCACCAGAGAGAGGGGCAAGGACAGAGTCAAGGGGTGGGGAAACAAACCACTGTTAGTCACCTATCTGCTGTGTGCTAAATCCTTTGAATGTATTGCCTCAATAGTCCCCTATCCAAACCAATGAATAACGTGCTTTTTTTTTTTTTAACTCTCCATTTTTTGTTTTGGTATTCTTTCTTTTAATTATTACTCTCCATTTTAGACTTGAGGAAATTAGAACTTGGAAGATGTTAACAATATGCCCCAGCACACACAACCAGGAAGAGGAAGAAGCAGGGATTTAAATCCAGGATGATGGAATTAACTTCTTGACCACCAGACTAGCCTCAGACATGACAACTTCTAAACTCTGGACAGTCCAGCAAATATTTTGGTGGGTAGAGTTTACAAACATTCATCATAATTAGCCTTAGGGACTTCCCCAGTGGTCTAGTGGTTAAGAATCCTCTCCTGCCAATGCAGGGGACATGAGTTCAAACCCTGGTCTGGGAACTAAGATCCCACAGGTCAAGGGGCCACTAAGCCCTCGCACCCCACCTTCTGAGTCCACATGCCACAGGGCCCATGCTCTGCAACAAGAGAAGCCACTGCAAAGGGAAGCCCATGCACCTCAACAAAGAGTAGCCCCCACTCACCACAACTAGAGAAAGCCTGGGCGCAGCAATGAAGACCCAGCACAGCCATAAATAACTAAACCCTTTAAAAAAAAATTAGGCTTAAAGAGTCTTTGTGAATTTACACTTTCTCGTGATCCCTGCCCCTCCTGATGACTCCCAGCATCACAGACGGAGAGAGGGTGAGGTCATCCTAGAGCTTTTCAAGGAAATTCAGAAGCTGCCTTCTTCTCCTCTGCCTTCCTAATGCCCCCGCATCCCAGGAGATAATCACAGCACCAGAGGATAAGGATGTATTGCAAGAAGGCAGTGCCTAGTGTCCAGAGCAGAGGAAGCCCTAGGCAGGCTCTGAGTTGATGGGATTTAGCCCTTCGGTGCCAAATTTACCCCAATCCATGCATTGAAGGAGGCTGTTCAACTGGGTTTCCCCCTCTCCCCACACTCTTGCCCTTTAGGCCAGTGCCCTGCCTTAAAATATAAACTATATGCTGGCGATTTTATGCTTCAGATCCACAAATCTAAAGTGGATACTTCACTGGCATCTCAAATATTATATGTCCTAAACAGAACTCTTAAATTACCCCATCCAAACCTGTCCTTGTTCCCCATCTTCTTCATTAATAAATAGCCTTTCTGTCCACTCAGATGCTAAAAAGTAGAGTCCTAAGATTCATTTTCATCTCAGCTTCTCATTATGGAAAAGTTCACATGCATACAAAAGCAGACAGATTAGCATAATGAACCTTTGTATACCCATGACCCAACTTTCACACTGATCAGCTCAAGGTCACTCTAATTTCATCATCCCTTTTCTTCCTCCTGTATTATTATTTTGAAGCATGGACCAGACCTCAAAGTGTGTTCTACAGACTCTTGGGGATCCTTAAGACCCTTTCAGCAAATCTGAGGATACAAACCTATTTTTATTATAATACTGAAACATTATTTGCCATTTCTACAGTATTGATACTCATGCTAATGGTACAAAAGCAATGGTGGGTCAATTGCTGGTGCCTTAGCGGGAATCAAGTCAGTATGACCCACATTAAGACAAACACCAGTGGCACTTAAGATGTCCTCAATGAAATAGTAATAATTATTACTTTCATTAAGCCTCAGCTTTTGAGTTCACATCTTTTTAATACTGTATGCAGCAAAATGGAAGCATCCATCAACATGGAAGCACCCATCAACTGCTTATGCTGAGCGCTAGAGTATAATAGTGGCCTCAGAAAAAGCACTTGGGCAAATATTCAAGTGGGTAGCTAAACTAGCCACTTTTTCAAGGAACACCATTTTTACTTGAAAGTTTGACTAACAGACAAACTCCGGTTATTCAGATCGAGGTATTTGACACACATTCTCTAAAAATTAAAATAAGTCTGTCTTTTCAAGGCAAAATAACTGACTGCATTTGTTGCCAAAGTAGAATTCAAACCTTAAAGTGAAGATTAGAATTTTGGAAAAAATTATTATCTGCTGCCAATATTAATTAAATACTGAATGTTTTAGGTTTTAATTTTCAATATAGTGAATGTCAATAGTCATAACCCACATTTTTTAAATGCCCTTTGGGTTCTTCAGTAGCTTTTTTAAAAAATATTTATTTATTTCTGTGCTGGGTCTTAGTTGAGGCATTCAGGATCTTGTTTCCTGACAATGGATCAAATCTGAGCCCCCTGTGTTGGGAGCACAGATTCTGAGCCACTGGACCACCAGGGAAGTCCTCCTCAGTAACTTTTCAGTAGATAGATATTCTGAGACCAAAACATTTGAGAACTGCTAATTTTCACTGTCAATATTTCCCTTTGTAGATCTCTTAAAGATCAGGAGTCTCTTTTTTTAAACACAATCACAATTTCACTCTGAAAATGAACAGCTGGCCACGAAGCTGTTGAGGGGAATTTGGAACTGAAACAGAAATCACGACTTGCCAAATGTACCCTGACTTACAAACAGAGAGTCTGTGCTAGACCAAGCCAGGATGTGCATCCCAGACTGTGTAAACCACAGGCCCTTCCAACACCAGCCCATTCAGATCCATATGTTCCAAGACCACATACTGATCTTAGAGACAAACTAACACTCTCTGTGTACAGATTCATGAGTTCTAAAGATAAAAACACTCACCGTTGCAGCAGCTTCCAAGACCATGAAATTCTGGTCAATTCCTGCCCAGACCATCTACAGCTAATTCTAGGCCCCAAAACCTTCTAAGTACCTTTGTTGTTGTTCAGTCGTTAAGTCGTATCCAACTCTTTGTGACCCCATGGACCACAGCACGCCAAGCTCCTCTGTTCTCCACTATCTCCTAGAGTTTGTTCAAATTCATGTCCATTCAATGATGACCCTGTATGCAGGACAGCAAAAAAGACACAGATGTGTATAGCGGACTTTTGGACTCAGAGGGAGAGGGTGTGAAGATTTGGGAGAATGGCATTGAAACATGTATAATATCATGTAAGAATCGAATTGCCAGTCTATGTCTGATGCAGGATATGGCACGCTTAGGGCTGATGCGCGGGGATGACCCAGAGAGATGTTGTGGGGAGGGGGGTGGGAGGGGGGTTCATGTTTGGGAACGCATGTACACCTGTGGTGGATTCATGTCAATCTATGCCAAAACCAATACAGAATTGTAAAGTAAAAATTTAAAATAAATAAACAAATAAATTAAAAAAAAAATTCATGTCCATTGAGTCAGTGATGCTATCTAACCGTCTCATCCTCTGCCATCCACTTCTCCTTTTGCCCTCAATCTTTCCCAGCATCAGGGGCTTTTCCCATGAATCAGTTCTTCATATCAGGTGACCAAAGTATTGGAATTTCAGCTTCAGCAACAATCCTTCCAATGAGTTTTCAGGGCTGATTTACTTTAGGATTGACTGTTTTGATCTCCTTGCAGCCCAAGGTACCTTACCTGCTCTATTTTGAGATTGTTCATGATCCTTCACGGTGGGCAAACTCCCATGCTGCAGCAAGTATTCAATCTACATTTTTAAATCAACAGCTGTGTTCCTGCGGTGAGCTGCAGCTGATGGGAACTGACAATCCTCAATTCAAGACAGCATCTTCCCCCCGCCCAAGCCACTGCAACAGCCTCCTCCCTATGTCCCCTGTTCTGCTTACTACTGCTATGTAACAAATTATCCCAATACTAATCAGCTTAAAGCAACCACTTTCATTTCCTCACGATTTCCTTGATCAGGAATTTGGAAAGGGCACAGCAAGGACACTTATCTCTGCTCCCTGATGTCAGGGGCTCAGCTGGGAGGATGCAAAGGCCAATGATATCTTGGCAGCGGGAAGCAAAGTCATCTAAAACCTTGTTCATTCATATGTCTGGCACTTGGACTGAGAGAAAAAGACTGGGGCTGCCAACTGGAGCACCTACAGGGAGCTTCTCACGGGTGTTGGCTTCCTCACAGTATGGCTGCCTGGGAGGAAAGAGGAGCTAGACTTCCCCTGATGCCGTCTATTGAACACAAACAAGTCAAACCCTGCTTAGTTTCTTGGGAGAAGACAGTTAGATTTCATCTTCTGATGGAACCTGTGAAGATTCTAGGAGAGTAAGATTGAAGTTACTGTTTGCAGCCAGGTTTGAAAAACATGATCTGTCCTACTCTCAGTTTTGTTTCTCTATAAACCATCTTCAGTGGAGTAGACAAAATTGTATTTCTAAAACGAACCAAGCCATGTCAGATTCTTGCTGGAAATCCTTCAGTGGTTTCTCATCACACAAGCAGGGGTGGAGAGGGAATTCGGACATTTGACCAGAGCTCAGAAGGCCCTGCATATTCCAGTTTCTGCCTGCATATCTGCCATTCTCCTGCTCACTCCATCCCTCCAGCTGCAGAGCTCCTCCACAGCTCTTCATCAGGCTGTTCTCATTCTTCACGGTTCAGCTTAAGTGCAACCTCCTCAGAAAATGAAATCACCTCCCTTAATGATGACCTCTAAAGCAGCCCCAGAACCCAGAGTTAACTTAAGTGATTGATGGTTGATTGACCGAACACAATGTAAGTTGCAGGCATTGCTTGTTTTAGGATTCTCTAAGCAGCTCCCCAAATTTGTTCCATAAAACACTAGTTTAGCCAGATGTTCAATAGACATTATTTTAAAATATGAATCCATAGCACACATCCTCATAAAGATTTGAGTAAAACAAAGCTGCAGAATTTTCTTTATACCATGACCACTGCAAGTCTGTAATATGCTAGTTGCTTGCTAGGTCTCCATGAAAAGGATGTAATAGGTGACAGTCCTCAACTTCTGCAACCTCAAAACACTTTGTCCAAGTAGTATTGCCTGGCTCTACTTTGCAGAGCTCTTTTCCAAACAGTTATGGCCCTGGATTTACAATGCAAAAGAAACTGGAGTCCCCAGCAGGTGATTCTACCTGTGTCCCTGACCCATGTCCTCTGAGCGAGTTACAAATAACAGGAAACCTGTGGAAGGGCCAGGTCTTTGGGGAGCAGCCTGATTGGCTGGAATTGAGGTCATACTTTTGACTAATGATCCTGATTGGCTCTCAGTAACACTCCACTCATTGCAACAGTGTCCAGCAAATATATGAGCCTCTCATCTAGATATATGAGTTATATTCTTTAGAGCAGTGAGTCATTGAGGCCAGGCTCTGCTGAGGATTGAGTTCTTTTTATTGGGCCAAGAACCTCAAGGCTGGCTCCTGGCCTGCTCCCATATAGTAGAAGCATGTCTGCAGCTTCCCAGAAGCTGGCTGGCCCTGGGGATGGGGAAATGGGTTCACCAGGGGGCTATAACCTGAAGAGCCCACAGGAAGTGATTTGTCTCTGATGTCCTAACACCCAGTTCCCAGAACATCTCTGAAACTAGCAAGGAAAAATAAAAAAGGTTACATCTTATTCACTGCCAGTCTCGGATAATTAAAATAACTGCCAGCTGGAAATCCAGAAAAGATCATAAAATCAAAACAAAATATTACTATAGCTTAACTAAAGTGGACCCTCTCTCCCATCCACTCACTGTATAATTCCCCAAGAAACTTAAGTTTGATTAAAAAAAAAAAATCCTCAGTTCTAACAAATCAGCACATCTTCTTAGTAACAGTGACAGCTAATAAAGATACAGCGCTTGCTCTGTGCCAGGCAGTGTGGAAAGCACCTTATGGGTAGCTTCTCGTCACAACCATCCCAGGTGATGGGTGTACAAGTTGTCCCCATTTTACAGGTGAGGAAACTGAGGTACCAAGTGGTCGTTGACTTGCTCAATAGCTCACAGCTACTAAACAGAAGAATCCAAGTGTGTGTGTGTTCAGTTGCTTAGTTGTGTCTGACTTATTGCAACCCCACGGACTGTAGCCCTCGGGGCTCCTCTATCCATGAAATTTTCCAGGCAAGAATACCGGAGTGCATTTCCATTTCCTACTCCAGGGGATCTTCCCAATTCAGGGACTGAACTTGCCTCTTCTGCATCAGCAGACGGATTCTTTACCACTGAGCAAACTAGGAAGCCTGATCTGCTGCTGCTGCTGCTAAGTCGCTTCAGTCGTGTCCGACTCTGTGTGACCCCATAGACGGCAGCCCACCAGGCTCCCCCATCCCTGGGATTCTCCAGGCAAGAACACTGGAGTGGGTTGCCATTTCCTTCTCCAATGCAGGAAAGTGAAAAGTGAAAATGAAAAGTGAAAGTGAAGTCGCTCAGTCATGTCTGACTCTTAGCGACCCCCATGAACTGCAGCCCACCAGGCTCCTCCGTCCATGGGATTTTCCAGGCAAGAGTACTGGAGTGGGGTGCCATTGCCTTCTCCAGGAAGCCTGGTATAGCTGACCTCAAAAACCTTGCTTTAATCATTCTATAGCTTGTAAATAACATCTCAGCAAACCTGTTGGCAGTCCCACCTGCCTAGAGACACAGAATCCCACACATTCCCCCACCTTTACTGGGCACAAGTGTCACCTGGGGATCACATTAAAATACAGATTTTAATTCAGTCTGGGGTGGGACCTAGGACCTTCCATATCTAACTAGTTCCCAGGTGATGCTGGATCCTGGCTGAGCAGCCACACTTTGAGACTCTAAGACAATAGTTCTCAAATTCTACTGCACATTACAGCCACCTGGGGAGCTTTTAAGAATTCTGATGCTCTGCCCTCACCCCACACCAAATAAATCAGAACCTTCGGGGACGGACCCCAGACATCAGTAGTTATTTAAGCTCCCAGGTGATTCCAAGCGTGCAGCCAAGGCTGAGAACAATGCTCTGAGGGTCAGGAGAGGCCCTGAGAACAGTGAGGAGGAGAAAACCGGGTTTCCATTTGCTGCTGAGATGGGTGAGTTTCATAATGACGTTATCCTTGTTGCAGGTTTCCCCCAAATCATTACCCTCCCTCACCACCTACTCCCACCTACAGAATCACAGCGGCCTGGCCTCCTTGAAGGTAGCCAACTGGCATGGTGTCCGGAATCAAATTATTTCACTCATCTGCCACCCCCTTGTCCTCCTCCCAATTTTTTCTTTTCAGATGAGAGCTCTATGCTCTTTGTAAAGTATAATTCAATGCAAAGGCAACAGCTACTCCTTGCTTTTACTATATGAATGAACACATAGAGAACAACTGCAAAGATTTTATTTAGTGGCTTTCTGTGCTTGGCATTTAGAGGTCTGGTGTTTAGTTGCCAACTACGTCATATCCAACTCTTTTGCCACCCCATAGAATGTAACCCGCCTGGCCCTTCTGGGATTTTCCAGGCAAGAATACTGGAGTTGGAGTGGGTTGCCATTTCTTTCTCCAGGGGATCTTCCGGATCCAGGGACTGAATCCAAGTCTCCTGCGTCTCATGCTGTGGCAGGCAGATTCTTTACCCCTGAGCCTCCAGGGAAGTTCTGCGTATAACGGCACATTTTTTATACCTTTTCTTCATACTTCTTTTACATACCTTTTTCAATGCTCCCTTATATATATATATATTCATAATATTGGATTCCCCATTAGCAACATAAATACATTTATCTACAACACACTCTTTTCACCACTGGCACGGAGGGCTCACCAATTTGAGGGCTCACCAATTTGACCTTGAACTCAGAGAAGTTCATTTCCACAATGGCCCAGCCCCCAAAGCACAAAGATTGAGAACATGAAGCTGCTTTCCTAAACACCAACTCCCCTCGCCGGAGGGAAAGTGTGAACATAAACAGCCTGGTGTTATTGAAGCAATGAGAGCTCCACCAGCTGTCTGTTTCTCTTGAGTCAAACCAAAATACTCACAGCTGACAAATGAAGGGAAAAGGAAGGGAGAGGAAGTTAAAGGCTCTTTAAAAAAAAGAAAAAAGAAAAGAAATTTTTAGGGCAGAAAAACGATGCCTGAACAGCCTTCTGATATCTCCTTCCATGCGGATTTGACCCGCCAGGCTCCCTGCGTATGCTCATCTCTCATCAGAAGAATTTGACCTCGCTTTTCTCTCTCCCCTCCCCTCCCCCAGCTGTTTTTCTCTCGAAGAAAGGTAAGGAAAATAAATTAAGGACATTCTTTTTATCTGCAGGGCTTCCCAGGTGAAACCAGTGGTAAAGAACCCACCTGCCAATGCAGGAGACATAAGGGATGTGGGTTCCTTCCCTGGGTCGGGAAGATCCCCTGGAGGAGGAAACGGCAACCCACTCCAGTGTTTTTGGCTGGAGAATCCCGTGGACCGAGGAGCCTGGCGGGCTATGGTCCATGGGGTCACAAAAAGTTGAATACGACTAAAGCAACTTAGCACAGCACAGCAAGGCTTAAATAGATGTTCTTCTCGGTAAATGCCTGGAGGTCAGGGGAGATAAAGTCAGAAATATTCTGCCTGACAGAGAGCAATGCCATGAGGAGCGACAATCTGTCCAGATAGGGAGAGACGATGGGGATTCTTGTTTAGGGATGCCGCACCAGGCATCTTGTCAGCTGAACCCATCCTACCAGAGGAAGAAATCCAAAAACAACGCATTTCATAAGCCGATAAGAACTATTTCAAGGATGAGACATAAACAACTTTCCCTGGAAAATGGGGCTGAGTCCACTGTGCTCTGCAGCCAACCAATTCCCACATCCACGAAAGAAGGCCTCCCAGTTTGGCCAAGGGTCACGTCCCTCCACCCTAGAGCTCTCTAGGCTCTATGAGTCCCTGAGGGTGACAACTTGTATCAGTTTGCCTGTAACTCCCCTGGTGTAACCCAGAAAGTCCCAGACAAACCAGGATAGTTAATCAGCCTGGTCCCTTCCTCAGCCTAGGTTCTGGCCAACAGCCTGTCGTCCTAGGACTAGACTCCTCAATCCTCATTCCCAGCCTCAGCACTTACAGATAAAAGCGTGAGAAGGTCAAACTTCCCCTGAGCTTTCTTAGCACCAAGATTGACCCTTTTAAAATGAATGACTTGGGAACTTCCCTGGTGCCCCAGTGGTTATCATCTTCCAATGCAGAGGGTGTGGGCTGGATCCCTGGTGGGAGAACTAAGATCCCACATACCTCTTGGCCAAAGAACCAAAACATTAAACAGAAGCAACGTTGTAACAAATTCAATAAAGACTTTAAAAAGGTCCACATCAAAAAAAATTCTTAAAATAAAATGAATAACTTGCATGTGGAGTTCATCAATGAAAGACAAGACCACATTTTTTTCTGGTGCTGGTTGAATAGTTACCTCTGTCCCCATTTCAAATATTTAGCTTGGTTTCCCAGGTGGCAATGTTCACAGCAGCACTATTTACAATAGCCAAGACGTGGTAACAACCCAGATGTCCATCGACAGGGAAATGGATAAAGAAGATGTGTTACATATATACAATGCAATACTTTGGCCACAAAAAGAGAATAAAATCATGCCATTTGCAGCAACGTGGATGGACCTGGAGATGATAACGCTAAGTGAAGTAAGTCAGACAGAGAAAGACAAATATCATATCACTTATTTGTGGAATCAAAAAAAAATTGTTCAAATTAACTTCAATTTTATGTGGAATCTTAAAAAAATTGTTTAGATGAACTTATTTTCAAAACAGAAATAGACTCACAAACATGGAAAACAAAACTTAAGGTTACCAGAAGGATAAAGGAGAGGGAGGGATGGATTAGGAGTTTGGGGATAACAGATACACACTACTATATATAAAATAAACAACAACCTACTGTATAGCACAGGAAGCTATATTCAATATCTTACAATAACCTAAATGGAAAAGAATCTGAAATAAATAGATAATAGATAGATGAAAGGAAGAACTAAATCACTTTGCTGTACACCTGAAACTAACCCTACACTGTAAATTAAGTAAACTTCAATTTAAAGAAATGAATAAGATCAAAAGCTACTTTCAAGGACTTTACAACTGGAGGATAACACAAGACACGTAACTAATAACTCTGACATAGGAAAACAGGTTCTCTGGCAGGAGAACAGAGTGTTATGTGGGGGACAGAGAAGCGAGACAGACAACTCTGGGGCGCAGACACACTTTGGAGACAGAAGCTGTTGCACTAGGCCACCTGCTGAATGAGTAGGACTTTGACAGACAGAGTGGGAGGAAGGCGTTCATTCCACGAGGGAAGAACAACAGGGTAATGATAAAGGGAACGGGGCGGGGGCGCAGGACCCATTTGCAGATACTGTGTGTGCGGTAAGAGAGTGTGTGGAGGGCAGGTGAGCCAAACCTTGCAGAATGGGAGGCGGGCTGGAGAGTGGAGGTAATGACATACAGGCAGTGGAAAGACAGAATGTGCGGAGAGCACAAAAGGTGAAAGTGAAGTCGCTCAGCCGGGTCTGACTCTGTGACCCCATGGACCGTGGCCTGCCAGGTTCCTCTGTCCAGGGAATTCTCCAGACAAGAATACTGGAGTAGGCTGCCATTCCCTTCTCCAGGGAATCTTTCTGACCCAGAGATAGAACCCACATCTCCCACGCTGGCAGGCAGATTCTTCACCACTGAGCCACCAGGAAAGCCAACAAAGGGGGGAAATATCTTGCCTTCTTCCTGCGGTGAGTCACTCAGCTCAGTGACACCCTGGATAAGCAAGGCTCTCTTGTCACTTCCCTGGGTTCCTGGGTGCCTGGCCTGGAGGACCAACGGAATTCAAGACTCTGTGCTACTCAGCAGTGAGCACGCAGAGTGGCCTTGAAGTGCCTGAAAGCCTTTTAAATTTTATGTAAAAACCCTTTTTTCCTTTCTCCACTTTGCTTCTTGCTCCTTGGGGTCTTTCCAACCCAACACTCAAGCATCACTGAAGAGGAAGCGCTTTGGTGGACCCTGACCTCGCTTGCCCTTCAGATCAGCTCCAAAATCGGCCCGTGAACACATAAGCTCCAGTTCAGGTGACCACGGCTGCTCTCTGCCCTTTCAATCCCTGCATTATGGCTCTCTGCTCAATAAAGCCTTTGAGGACACTCAGAAAGAATGAAATGGAAAAACAAGTGTTACTGCAAAGGGGCCCTGAACTTGAACTGAAGCAGTGTTTACTTGGGCTTCAGATGCACTCAAGAGTTCCGAAGAACCATGGAGGAAGCATCTCCAGGGTTTATAAGGAGCTGGGGAACCTTCTAGGATGGCGTAATACTCAGAGAAGAGAGTGAGCAGGAACACAGGCTTGAAAGAGGCAGAGCAAGGGAAATGATTTGAAATATGTCTTGAACTTGGTCACCAGAAGATACAGTCATCCAGCCCCCTTAGTGGGGCGTGAGTCCTAGAACACAAAGGCCGCCATAAAGGAGTGTGTAAGGCAGGGGGAGGGGGCTCCTTTCCATCTCCATGAGAATCAGCAACAGAGAAGCCTCTTTGGTGGGGAGAGGTGACAAGCCCCTTTGAGGTTCGATGGAGTCTCAGAAAGGCTGAGTCACTTGCTCAAGGTCATACAACTAGTCAGCGGCAGATTCAAGACTGAACTCAGGTCTATCTACTTGAAAAACTGTGTTCTTCCTACAACATCATGCCTTGGCCACATGCATTCTCAGTCACTTCAATCTTGTCTGACTCTTTGTGACCCTAAGGACTGTAGCCCACCAGGCTCCTCTGTCCATGGGATTCTCCAGGGAAGAAAACTGGAGTGGGTTGCCATGCCCTTCTCCAGGGGATCTTCCCAACCAAGGACCAAACCCAACCCATGAGTCTCTTGCATCATCTGCACTGGCAGGCAGATTCTGTACCACTGAGCCACCGAGGAAGCCCAGCCACCCTGAATGCTTAGAAAGACTTGAGAAAGCTAACGGCTTCCCCTGGATGGATCGGTTTGGGGTCTCAGCCTTCTTTACGTGTAGCAACCGTAAGCATAACCTCAGCAGAAGAGGAGGAAAATGCTAGATGCCCCCCATGGAATCAAGCAAACAACTCCCCAGGGCACACGTGAACACCTCAGGTAGCCATTTGACCACTTGGAAAAATCCAAGAGGGGTTGGATTTCCCATCTAGCAGCAGGAGGCAGATCCAGGGAAATACTGTCTGATAATGAAATCATGACCCCATTTTTAACTCTAGACTGAGGTTCTCTGGGATAATCTTTGTTGGGTTGATAGAAAAAAACCTGGGCTGATATTTAATCCCATTTTTTTCAGCATGCACACCTCTCTCTCCCATCTTTTTAACCAAACCCCTCCTCTCCTTGACCCCATTCATCCTGAATGACACCCCCTCCAAAAAATCTAAAAGGAAGCTTAGCTCTTATATAAATTTTAAAGAATGTGCTTAACATCTTGCTTTAGCTTGATAAGCTCCAGCAGAAATAAGAATATCTGAAGCCACGGGTTCAATTAAAATCATTTGCTGTAACACTCAAAGTCTTTCTCTCCCTGATTCCTAATTCTCTCTCTTAGAGACTTCTGAACATTATCCTTCCTTTTCTGTAAGCAACGGTATTATTTGGTGTCCTTCTGGCTTTTCCAATCTCTTGTCCCTGAAACTTTCCATCAGTTTTATGTGCCTTGTAATTAGTGATGATTAAAGAGGCGAGTTTAATAAACATGAAGAGACTGGTGCATTTGGACTTGAGACCTTGAGTCCTGCAAAGGGTTTTCTGCTGATTACCACCAGGATCATGTAGACAAGCACAAATATTTGTGATTTCTGCCAGTCCCCAAAGATGACAAATATCCTCTACAATAATAGCAGAGGGAGAGCCCTCAGTATATACAATGGGAGAACAGATGGCTGTGTTACAGGGCTTCACAGATCTCTTCCATATGGTATCTGAGAATATCTGTAGCATCAGTGCAGTAAATATTTCAACTTCTCAGATGCTATTATGCCAGGGCAGTCAAAGAGATTAAAAAGTGAAGATCCTTCTTTACTTGAGTGACTCATCTCTTCCTTGGGATTTGCTTAATTCTGTAGAATATATATTGTTATGTGCCTGCCATACACCTAGAGGGTTTCCCTGGTGGTTCAGTGGTAAAGAATCTGCCTGCAGTGTGGAAGACCCAGGTTCGATCCCTCGCTTGGGAAGATTCCCTGGAGAAGGGACTGGCAACCTCCAATATTCTTGCCTGGAGAATTCCAAGGACAGATAAGCCTGGAGGGCTGCAGTCCATGGGATTGCAAAGAGTCGGACCCGGTTGAGCAACTAATACTTCACTTCGTACACTTAGATGTGTAAAAAGCCCAGAAAAAGAAAGTACTTTGCCCAAGGTCACACAGCCCTCCAGCACAGAGCCTGGAGGAAGGGACACCTCCTGCCAAATCCTCTCCTGCCTCTCCATCACTGTCCCTAATTGCAAACTCCTAAAGGATGTGTGAGCACCTGCTCTGGACCAGACACTCAGGATTCCAGGAACATGAGAAGGGGCAACACAGACACAGCCCTGCTCTCAAGGAGAGGACACTGCAACAGAGGATTTGGGCCCCCAAAATGTATAAAGCATTTCAAAGCACAGTGTTGTGGCGGAAATGATCTAGGTGGAAGGAGGACCATGCAGGGTAGGGTCTTTTTTGGAAAGAGAGGCGCAGTGGTGAGAGTTAAGCTGAGACTTGCACTGTGAGAAACAACCTCATTTGAAAAACTTGATGAAAGAGCCTTCCAGAAGAGGGAGAGCATGAGAAAATCTGAGCTAGGAAAGGATGCAAATATTGCGGTCCCAAGATAGAAATGCAGCTAATGCGGCCAGAGCATTAGGAGCAGTGGCAATGGATAACAGGGAGAGACAGATTCGGATTTGGCTTCCCTGGGGCTCAGATGGCAAAGAACCCACCTGCAATGCAGGAGACCTGGGTCCAATTCCTGGGTCAGGAAGATCCCCCGAAGGAGGGAATGGCAACCCACTCCAGTATTCTTGCCTGGAGAATCCCATGGACAGAGGAGGCTGGTGGGCTACAGTCCAAAGGGTCACAGAATCAGACACGACTGAGTGACTTACACTTATGCAGTCTATGCTCAGTGATTGAAAGTTTATTATCAATAGAATGGGAAGCCATTGAAAAGTTTTAGCAGAAGAGTGACATGATCGTATACACAAAGTTAAAACTATGTCACTGCTGTGTTAAATATGGACTATAAGAGTTGGGGAGGGGACACAAGCTGAGTGGTGGCTTTACAGGAAGAGGCTTTTCCCGGACTAAGGTAGAGGGAATTGGAAGTGTGGCAACATGAATGAACTGAGCCATGTGATAAACTTAGGGGATGGACTGTTATGAGGAAAAAGAAGAATCAGTCTCCCGCATGATTGTGACTCCAATTACTGGGTGGTTGGTGGTGCCATTGACAGGTGGGGCCAGAGGGCATGGGGACAGGCTTTAAAGACCCAAGATACAGACGTGTAGGGTTTGAAATATGAGATATGAGATATTTGAGTGACAATTCAGTCAGTTCAGGATGTGAATTTAGGGCTCAGAGGAAAGGTCTGGTTGGAAATATTCTTTGGGAATCTTCAACTGAAAGGTGACCGTTGGTTCCAGTGAGAAGATGTGATCGGTTTGTTTGAAGAATTCCTTGGGTTGGTAGGGAAGTAAGGACTCTGGTGGCTCAGATAGTAAAGAAGGTGCCTGCAATGCAGGAGAGGCAAGAGACGTTGAATTCAATCCCTGGGTCAGGAAGACCCCCTAGAGAAGGGCATGGCAACCCGCTCCAGTATTCTTGCCTGGAGAATCCCATGGACAGAGGAGCCTGATGGGCTACAGTCCATGGTGTCGCAGAGTCAGACATGACTGAGCAACTTTCAAGGACCTTATAAGGCACAGCTGATCAGCCGGTAGGGGAACTAACTGGGTGGGAACTCTCCCCTGCTGTGATAGGGGCACATCCAGTGAGGTATCTGGGGCCTTGTGAGGCTCAAAGATGTCACAGCAGTGGCAGCACTTGACATGTTACATCTTAAGATATAGAACTGTGCATTCATACTTTTTAATGTTGTACTGATCTTTTTACAGCATATTTATAATCAAATGTTTTGGTGTGTGTCAAAGGAATTAATGTGAGAAATGTAAATATTTGAAGTATTCCATAATTTCTTTTTTAAAGAAATTCTATCCACATGTCTTCATCAGCTTGAGTTGCCATAACAGAATTCATACATTGGGTGGCTTAAAAGACAGAAATTTATTTTCTCACAGTTCTGGAGGCAAGGAGTCTGAGATCAGGGTGTCAGCATGACTGGGTCCTGGTGAGAGCTTGCTTACTGCCTGGCATACAGCCACACATGCTCAGTTGCTCAGTGCTTCCTGTTTTGCGACCTCATGGACTGTAGCCTGCCAGGCTCCTCTGTCCATGGGATTGGGATTTCCTAGGCACGAATACTGGAGTGGGTAGCCAATCCCTTCGCCAGGAGATCCTCCCAATCCAGAGACTGAACCCAGGTCTCCTGCATTGCAGGCAAAGTTTTTACCATCTGACCCACCAGGGAAGCCCATACAATGACATACCACTCAATAACAAAAAGATCCAAGAGAGTGAGGATATACGTAAACATACAGCTGATTCACTTCTGCACTTTCTGCACAGCAGAAACTAGCACAACACTATAAAGCAACTATACCCCAATGAAAATACTAATGATAATTTTAATTTTTTAATTATTTAATAATAATAATAATAAAATTCATTGGAAGGACTGATGCTGAAGCCAAAGCTCCAATACTTTGGCCATCTGATGCAAATAACTGACTCATTGGAAAAGACCCTGATTCTGGGAAAGACTGAAGGCAGGAGGAGAAGGGGATGACAGAGGATGAGATAGTTGGATGGCATCACTGACTCAGTGGAGTTTGAGCAAGCTCCGGGAGTTGGTGATGGACAGGGAGGCCTGACATGCTGCAGTCCATGGGGTCGCAAAGAGTCGGACACAATTGAGTGACTGAACGGAACTGAATAAAAAGAATGTACTAGGGATGCACACATCCATGCGAGGGAATCTTAAAATCACTGTGCTAAATAAAAGAAGCCAGACAGAAGACCAGACACTCTGGCTGATTCCACTTACTTAACATTCAGCTACAAAAGGCAAAACTACAGGAACAGAAAGCTGCTCAGTAATTGCCGAGGGGTTGGTATTGGAGAGGGGGATTTACTGCCAAGAGAACTACTTATTTATTTATTATTTTTTTGGAGCAATGGAATGGTTCAATATCTTGACCATCATCATGGCTACACCACAGAAGGCATTTATTAAAACTTAACTAACTGTACAGTTTAAAAGGGGTGGATTTTACTGCATGTGAATTACTCCTTAATAATCCTGATTCCCTCCGAAATCACCTCCCACTTGGATAATACTTAACAGTTAACCATGCCTTTCTCATCCATTACTTTGTTATAGTTTACAACAACTTGGTAATGGAGGCAAAGTGACATTATCTCCACAGGGCCTAGGGAGGTTGGAGACTTCTCTGCACATTCAACCTGCAGGGAAACTGAATGTTCTGAGTCCTAAATAAGAACACTTCCCTCTCTGCCCCAAAAATCTGATCAGTCGGTGATGCCAATGACAAGCTCCATCACCTACTCTGGGCTGTGCTCCATGATGCATGCTTTCCATTCATGCTTTTATTTTTTTCTCCCAAATAAGCCCTAAGGAAAGTGTCATGATCCCACTTTACAAATTAGAAGAGAGAAAGGTAAGCTAATCACTTTGAGGCAAGAGAGTAATAGCGTCAGGATTTGGACCACATCTGAAGGGGTAGGTAGATAAACCTGTGCTTTTCAACAGTAAGCCCCACAATTCTCAAAACAAATTTAGTTTCAAATAAGAACTCCCAAAAACAAAAGTCTAGAACAAGCACAGGAAAATAATTATGATCACCTTCAAGAGGGGAAGGCTAGCAAGACAGAGCTAAGCAGTCTTTCAGGTGTCTTTTTCAGTCCATCGGTCTAGCATTTTTCAAACTCTCCTGAAAGACTCTGCATCCAGGAAATTAACCCCCTTGCTGCTCCCTGTGGCATGCAGGATCTTAGTCCCTGACCTGGGGATCGAACCCCTTGCATTGGGAGTGCAGAGTCTTGACCACTGGACCACCAGGGATGTCCTAACCACCTGTATTAATGCCCATTCACTTTGCCTAGACTTCCTCTTCTGCCCAAAGCACATTCCTGAGTTAACTGCCTGCCAGATGATCGGTAGAAGGTAAGAATGCAGAGCTGGACCAAGAGATGCTTAGCATCAGCAGAGTATCCTGACAGTGCATGCTGGTAGTCCACCTGCAACTGTTGCAAATAACCTCAGGGCCCAGGCTGTAGCCTCTCACAGCCCCTAACAATGAGGCCATCTGTAAGTACCTTTCCCCTGGAAGAAGTAGGTCCTAATTTGAGAGCAGACCAGATCTTTTCTTTGCCTTTGTCTTCTGGGCAACTGCAAACTTTACAGTCATCTCCATGGCTCCCAGAGAACTTGAACATGAGGTTAGCAGATGCTGCTTTGCAGCCAGAGGATCTGGGGCAAAAGGAAGAAAACATTCTGCCTGGTCTCTTGTGGCAGAAGGAAAGGAAAACTTTGAGTGCCTTTTGTATGTCAGGAACCGTGGTGTGATTTCATGCACCATACTATTAATAGTTCACATCTATGGAACAATTCCTGTATGTCAGGGACACTTTCTATATATCCCTTTGTCTATGGAACACTTTCTGTGTGTCGCCTTTATATACATCATCTCATTTAATCCACTCAACAACCCTATTTGATCAGTACCATTACCACCTCCACGAATGGAGTTTGTGACATTGGATCGACTTGCTGAAGGTCACACAGCTGCCACAAGAGAGAGGAATTTCAAACTCAAGAATGCCAGCCCCAAAGTCCCAGTTCTTTATATTACACCACCACCTACACCACCTTGACCCCTTAATCTAGTGTTTCCATCTTCTGAACCCCATCTAATGCAAAAGCAGACGCAGGCTATTTTAAAAGAATTCATATTCTTTGCTACTCTTCTCCCTAGAAACAACTCTACCAACTAAATTTCACACTGTCTGAGCTTCAACTTCATCCCAGACACTTCTAGATGCTGCCACATTATGTTACCTAAGAGACGATATAGATGTTCAAGGGGAAATTCTCGGGTGGCCCAGTGGTTAAGACTTCACCTTCCAATGCAGGGAGAGCCAGTTCAATCCCTAGTCAGGAAGATAAGATCCCACATGCCTTGAGGCCAAAGAACCAAAAATAAATAAATAAATAACAGAACCAATATTGTAACAAAAATTCAATAAAGACTTTTTAAATTGGTCTACATCAGAAAAAAAATATCTTTTAAAAATTAAGTTAAAAAAAAAAATTCCAGAACAACCAATACACGGCCCCACACTTAGCAGACAACTCTTAACTAATCAGGATGTTCATTACAGGTGAGTCTAAATGCAACCGCAGAGCCCTTCCCAACACAAAGCTATAAGAAACTGCTGAAATCAGCCAGCATTAAGCACACACTATTGGCCCCTCCTGCTTCAGAATTCCACAGGCAGAAAAAACAGTGACATGACCCATGAGAAATAATAGAACGGAAATTTTTTTGAGCAGAAGTTCTGGGACCAAAGCTTTGTTCTACTTATCACTAACTGGGAACCAGCAAGTAAATGAAACTCTCTGAGCCTGATTGTCTTCTTCGTCCAAAATGGTGATGATGACAAGATCTCATCTATGTCACAGATGTTAGATGCAGAATTACTGATGACAGCGAGAAGGAAGAGACTGTAAGACCAAAAGCCTGGAATACAGATACTGGGAAGAGACAAGAAAATGAGCGAACACAGAATATAGGTTTTTGCCTGGGAAATCGCCTAAGATTTTCTACAAAGCGGTTGTGTTGGATGCAGGGTGCCCTTCAAGTTATTGATGTTATAGCATGGGGTTTATAATGGTGGTGGTTTCATGAGTAAGTGATGGGGCTAAGCCATGGCCCTAGAGCTACCCAGACAGGACAACACAGCAGAAACAGGCTGATGAGCCTGGCTGCCTGGTTCTACTCCTGGTGTGATCACATCCCAGCTGTGTGATCTCGGGCAGTTCTGTAACCTCTCTGAGGATCAATTCCATTTGCTGACAAAGGGAGAAAATGATGTTTGTAGTAAAGATTAAACAAGATAGTTCCAGGCACATGGTGGGCGACTTTACATCACTGTGCATGGAGGAGCTGACAGCAGGCTCTGCACATATCTTTTGCACTGACATCATCCATTGTGGCAGCCAGTCCCAAGTAGGTGCTCAGCATTTATGGGTTAATTGGTTGGTTGGTTACCACTTAGGGAAATCACTGAAAGGCTTTAAACAGAGGAAGAACGTGGTAGAGTTAAAATTTGAGGACATCACTCTATCTGCTTTGGAGAGAAGAGGGTAGGGGTATAGGCATGGGAGCAGAAAGTCACTTTGTTGCCATCTTCCAGGGCAAAGACCATGCTGATGGGAGGTCTAGATTCAATCAAGGAACCACAGCAGTGAGTGCCCTGAGCAAGTGGAAGTGTTGAAGACTGTGACGTTCAGAACTGAGATTCTGATGTGTTGCTTTTTCTGGTGGTGACAAGATGCAGGGCACAAGTAAGGCAGGGGTGGCTAAGATGCCATGTGATAAAAGGCCGGTGGTGGTTGGAAAGTGGAGAAATTGAGAAGCCGGGTTGAGGACATGTTACCCTCCATGGACAGTGTCTTATTTCCACAGCGAAGCAAAGCTGCTGTGTAGGCACAATCGGCCTCCTTTAACAGATGATGAAGGAGAGACTCAGAGGCTAAGTGACGGGCCAAGGACAGGAAAGTCACAGAACCGGGCTTCGACCCAGAGAGATCTGACTTCACAGTGCCCCTGGCCTTCCTCCCGTCTGCCTGCTGCCCACTGACACAGCTGTGATCAAGCCTCACGCTGCCCAGATCACATCTTGCTCTCCTCTGGTTTTCTGCTGCTGTGGTCGCGCTAAGGATGCCTTGTGGGCTGGAGGGAGAGGAGGGGACGCTGCAAAATTACCAAGGTGCCAAGTCACAAGAAAAACGAGTGAGGGACACAGCCCAGGAGGCTTTGCCCTTGGCCACCCAGAGAGGAAAGGTATCCTGGCCCCTCCCAAAGGCAAAGGATGTGCCCTTTCTACATGTCACCAACTCCTACAAAGTGAAGTACTGGGCGTTAGTCCGTGTGTTGCTAGGCCATCAATCACTCTCCAAATAGCACTGAATGGCGTATCTGGGCCATAAATACTGCACAAGCACTTTGCAAACAGGTCTGTTTTTGTCACCATTTCATTCCTTTTATACATCATTACCTATTCTGACCATTTAGAGCAAACTGTTTGAGAAATAGAAGCACAGCTCACAGCTAGCAGCAGGCCCCCTTGCCCCCGTCTGTTTCTCGGAAGATTTCACAGGTGACAGTGGAATGATGAGGAAGATATTTATCATCCACAGGTCTGCTCACACTCCTGCCTGGTCAACTTGTGCCCAGGTGGACTTAATGGGCTTCATTTGAGCCTTGCTGTGGCCACTGGGTACCTGCCTATGAACCAGGGATGTAGTGCCTCGGATCACGGCCTTGTCATGGCAAAGAGGCTTGTGGAGCTCAATGAAACTATGAGCCATGCTGTGCAGGGTCACCCAAAACAAGTGGGTCATAGTGGGGAGTTCTGATAAAATGTGCTCCACTGGAAGAGGGAATGGCAAACCACTCCAGTATTCTAGCCAAGAGACCCCATGAACAGTATGAAAGGGCAAAAAGATATGACACCAGAAGATGAGCCCCCGAGGTCAGAAGGTGTCCAATATGCTACTGGGGAAGAGTGGAGGGCAATTACGAATAGCTCCAGAAAGAATGAAGAGGCTGAGACAAAGTGGAAACAGCACTCAATTGTGGGTGTATCTGGCCGTGAAAGTAAATCCGATGCTGTAAGAGCAAAATTGGATAGGAACCTGGAATGTTAGGTCCGTGAATCAAGGTAAATTGAAAGTGGTCAAAAAGGAGATGGCAAGACATTTTAGGAATCAGTGAACTAAATAAATGGGTGAATTTAAGCGACCATTGCATCTACTGCTGTGGGCAAGAATCCCTTAGAAGAAATGAAGTAGCCCACATAGTCAACAAAAGAGTCCAAAACGCAGTACTTGGGTACAGTCTCAAAAATGACAGCATGATCTCAGTTCATTTCCAGGACAAACCATTCAACATCCCAGTAATCTAAGTCTATGCCCCAACCACTGATGCTGAAGAAGCTGAAGTTGATCAGTTCTATGAAGACCTATCAGACGTTCTAAAACTAACACCCAAAAAAAGATGTCCCTTTCATCATAGGGACTGGAACGTAAAAGTAGGAAGTCAAGAGATACCTGGAGTAACAAGCAAGTTTGGCCTTGGAGTACAAAATGAAGCAGGGCAAAGGCTAACAGAATTTTGTCAAGAGAACACACTGGACATGATAGAAGGGGACTCGATTATTCTCTTAGATAGCCAGCTCTGCCTGGGGTCTGCCTTGTATAACTCAACCAGCATTACTGGCCAGAGGCCCCAATACCAGAGAAACTGTGCCCCTTGTCCTTCATGTAAAGAAAATGCTGCCTGTCCCAGGCTCCATCACTGAACTGCCCTAGTAACCCAGCTGAAATGTACAGAGGTTTCAGAGTTACAGCTGCATTCAGGGAAGGGTTGCTGGGAGGAGGCCAATTTCCCAAATGACTCAGCATCAAAAGTCCAGATTTGGGGGACTTCCCTGGTGGTCCAGTGGTTTAGAATCTGCTTTCCAATGCAGGGGACCTGAGTTTGATCCCTAGTCAGGGAACTATGATCCCACATGCTGGGGACAACTAAGCCTACTGGCTACAACTACTGAACCCGAGTGCCACAACTAGAGAGAAGCCTGAACACTGCAACAAAAGAGCCCATGTGCAGGAGCTAAGACTTGACAGGGCCAAGTTGATTATTTTTTTTTTAATTCCAGTTTTGGTTTCTCTACATCCTAAACTAGGAAAGGTCTGGTAAAGGTGGATTAGCATGTAGCCAGCTGACTTTCCTGCTAAACTACTGGAGGAATAGAAGATATTTAAAATACCTGTTTGAAGACATCAGAGAGCTGCCAAAGAAGCAGGGACTTGAGGGACCAAGAGCCCAGATTAAGAGAAGTACAGGGTGAGCCACCACTTGAGACCCCTGCAGCGTTTGCCAGTTCTAGTGCAGCGACTGGTGGCTGAAAGGCTGAACAAAGTGTAGGCATCTTAATGGCTTCAGAGGAGTGAAGTTGGAGTCTAGGACCCAACAAGCAGCAAGGCCTGGGGAAAGCAGCTTTTTAGTTGAGAATTCCAAAGGGCTCCCTGCTAGGAGTGGGGCGAACAGGATACAGATGAGGGCCCCAGAGACTAAAGGCCACTTTTGAATCAGCCCAACCCCTGAGCACTCCATGCAGCCACCACCAGTCAGCTGGAACTGGCATGCAAGGTAGAGGCTTGTGTGTCCTGTGAAGCACTTAGATTTAGGAATTAGAAAGACCTGGAAGCTCTATCGTGGACCATTGTATGACTAGGTCCCTCAACGATTCTGCCCCTCAGTATCCTCCCCTTAACACAGAGGCTGACTCATTAAAAAAAAAAAAAAACTGAAATCATCCCATTTATAGCAACATGGATGGAACTGGAGGTTATCATACTAAGGGAAATAAATCAGATAGAGAAAGACATATATCACATGATATTCCTATATATGGAATCTTAATGAACTTATTTACAAAACAGTAACAGACTCGCAGACCTAGAAAATGAATGGATGATTAATACAGGGAAGAGGGGAAGGGGTAGACTGGGAGTTTGGGATGGACATGTACACACTGCTGCTTTTTTCAAAATAGATAACCAACAAGGACCTACTGTACAGCACAAGGAACTCTGCTCGGTATTCTATATTAACCTAAATAAGAAAAGAATTTGAAAAAGAAGAGATACATGTATATGTATAACTGAATCTCTTTGTTGTACGCCTGAAACTAACACAACATTGTTAATTAACTGTACTCCAATATAAAATTTAAAACATTTAAAAAAATAAACAGGAATAATTAAAAAAAAAAAAAAAACAGAGGCTGGCTGAGGCAGCACTGGAGAAGTGCCTAGTATCTCTAGCACATACTGAGAGCTTGGGAAACAGAAGCAGCTGGTGAGGGGGGAAGAGCCATATACTGGGAACAGACAGGACACCTAGACAAGTGCCCGCCGAATCACTTGGCGTCTCTGGGTCTGTTTTCTCACTCATTCATCAGGAGGTTGGATCACAATTCCAAGGACCACTTGTAACTTTTTTTTTTTAGCTTTTTATTTTGTATGGGTATAGTTGATTAACAAACAATGTTGTGAGAGTTTCAGGTGGACAACGAAGGGGTTCAGTCATACACACACATGTATCCATCCTCCCCCAAACTCCCCTCCCATCCGGGCTGCCACATAGCATTGAGCAGAGCTCCCTGTGCTGCACGACAGGTCCTTAATGGCTATCCAGTTTAAACACAGCAGTGTACATGCCCATCCCAAACTCCCTAACCATCCTTTGCCCCCATCCTTCCCCCAGCAACGATAAGTTCCTTTCCTAAGTCAGTGAGTCTCTATCTTGTAAGTAAGCTCATTTGTATCACCTCTTTCTAGATTCCACATATAAGGGATGTCAAAAGACATGCTTCCTTCTCTGTCTGAATTACTTCACTTGTTGTCTGACACCCTCTAGGAAGGGTGTTGTCTGTCCTTCCTCTAGGAAGGACCACTTGTAACTTTAAATTTTCTGTTTCATCTTGCAAAGCCTGAGGAGTGGCGGAGGGAGAGGGAAAGAAGATTTAGAGACAGTTATATGACTGTATACACACATATAGACATATGTACTCATAGACATATATATAAATGAATATAAATCTGTACGTAAATGCAAATTTTGTATATATATTATATATTACATATATGCTTCTCTTTTTTTAAGATTTCTGTCTTCTCAAAAACACTTTCATTAAGTACTTCTCTTGTCCAAGGGCCTCCAGCAGGTATCACATTGCGTGGGGGCAGTGGTTCCAGGAGACACAGCTGCCTGCTCCTGAGTACCAGGTACAGAGCTCAGATCCTCCTCTCCAGGGACAGCATCTTCCCTCCAAGCAGAGCTGTCTCTTGCCTCAGGCTCCTGAGGGCTCAGAGCCAGTGGAGGAGGAAGAGAAAGTGTTTGTAGAAAGATGCTAAGAGTTTCCCCGGACTTAAGCACCAAAAAGCGTTACACTTGATCTTGTAGCTTCTGTGTTAGGAAGCTAGAATTCCCAGGGGCTTTCTGCGAGACTGGACTTGAGTAGGTGGAGAGGCTCAGAGGAAGGTCTGGGGCGTGTGCTGAGTTCTGCACACACCTGAGGTTAGAGCTGGCCAGGGACCAGGAGGAGGGATAATAACATCATCCTTGGTGCTGCCCCTCAGGGAAACGCGCTGAGAGAAGGTGGGGGAGTGGGGGTGTTGAAGGACGAGTCAGGGACTCTGGGAGCAGAAGGCAACCAGGATAAGCTCACCTTTCTGGAGTTCTGGTCAAGAAATGGAACCCTTTCCTCCAGCAGAACTGTGTAATGGCTTCGTTGCTACTAGAAGACTCAGCATCCGTGTATTGATTAAAAGAGAGAATTCTTGGGCTTCCCTCGTGGCTCATGGGTAAAGAATCCACCTGTCAATGCAGGAGACACAGGTGTGATCCCTGGTCCAGGAAGATCCTACATGCCGCAGAGCAACTAAGGCCCGTGCGCCACAACTAGGGAAGCCTGTGCTCCGGAGCCCGGGAGCCGCAACTGCTGAGCTCACGAACCCTGGAGACCGTCCTCCCCAACAAGAGAAGCCACCACAATGAGAAGCCTGGGCACCACAGTTAGAGAGTAACCTGTACTGGCTTCGACTGGAGGAGAGCCCGTGCAGCAACGAAGAGCCAGCACAGCCAGAAATTGATTGATTCATTCATTAATTTTTTTGAGCTAGACTGCCTGCATTTGAATCCTAGCTCTGCCACTTTTACCTGCATGACCTCAGGCAAGTCACCTGACCTCTCTGTGCTTCAGCTTCTTCAACTGTAAAATAGAGATGCAAAGAGTATCTACTTCATAGTGTTACTGAAGATTAAGCCAGTGCTTAGAACACTTGGCCCTTAATAACCTCTATACACATATGAATTATTATTATTATAAGGATCCTGTTTAAAGTTGCTACAGTGCTCTTGCTGTGGGCAAATGCATCCCTTGTGGGTGATCACTTACAATTTCTCCCTTGACTCCTGGGCATCCCGTGGTACATCTTCAGCCTTTTCCTTCTGAGGTCGTTTCACTCCTCTGGGTGACAGCCCCTTATCAGGTTTTTTTCTCTCTCTCTGATCTGCAGCTGTTTGCTCTTTAGATTCCCCAATTTGAGACAGATGACAGTCCACTGTGGCTTTCAAGAACCAGGGGATATGTGTCAAGATCTTAGAGAATTCCCACTAGCATCCTTCTCAAAAGATGTGGGATCAGAAAGACAGTGTCCCCTGTACCTGTACCATCAAGGGTAAGATTCACTGCACAGGGCACTTCCCTAGCAGTCCAGTGGCTAAGACTCTATGCTCCCCATGCAGGGGGTCCAGGTTTGATCCCTGGTCAGGGAGCTAGATCCCACATGCCACAACTAAGACCTGGCACAGCCAAATAATGATAAAATACATATTTTTTTAAAAAAAGAATCACAGGACAGTGCTTTCCAAAAGTAATGCTTCAATTTCCAATCTCTCCCCCCTACCTTTCTAACTTCACATATCTTGTCTTTAGGTCCCTTTTGATACCCTCCCGTGGGTAAGGGTTTCAAGTTCCAACACCAGTTTCCAAGCATCTCCTTTGTCAGTCTGCTACCACCTTCCTTTGCAATATGAGAATAGTTGGCCTTTATTGGTTTAACTGAACTCCAGCTGAAAACGAGTTGAGTCCCATTTTAAGATTCTTTTGAGAGCAAGCGTGTTCATGAGCAAAAGGCACCTGCTTCATATAAATACTGAAAGGAAAATGGCCTGGGAACCTTGCTGGATGTTCAGGATTACTCCCAGGGTTCAGGGTTGAAGGAAACGGGTTATTTCTCCCTTTGAAGCCATTTCCTCACCAGCAGAAGCAGGCTGCACCGGCATTGGAACTAAGGCTGAATCTGCACAGGAATGCTTTCCACCAGCTGTCTGCTCACTTCCCTTTGAGGCCAAGTTCATTATCCTCTTAAAAGCCTGTTTTCTCATGCAGAGGAGCTTGGCAGGCCAGGGAGTATATGGTTCTTTGAAAGTGTGAAAGTGTTAGCCATTCAGTCGTGTCTGACTCTCTGCATTCCCACGGTCTATAGCCCGCCAGGCTCCTCTGTCCATGGGATTCTCCAGGCAAGAATACTGGAGTGGGTTGCCATTCCTTTTGCCAGGGGATCTTCCCAAATCAGGGATCAAGTCCAGGATCATGTATGTGTGTGTAGTGTGTATATATACATATATATATATATACATATATATATACACATATATATATGTATGTAACTGAATCACATTGCTGTACAGCAGAAATTAACACAATGTTGTAAATCAACTATATGTCAGTAAAACAAAAGGGAGAAATTTGGCCATAGACACATACAGAGGGAAGATGAGATAAAGAGACACAAGACGAACGTCCTAGGAATACGCAGGACTGAAGTGATGCATTAAACAAGCCAGGGAATGCCAAAGATTGAGAGAAAACCACCAGAAATTAGGAAGAGGTGAGGAAGGATTCAGAAGCACCATAACCTTGAGACAACTTCATGTCGGACCCCTAGCCTCCAAAACCGTGAAACCATCAAGTTTTCTTTTATAAGTTACGCAATTTGTGGCACTTTGTTACAACAACCTTAGTAAAATACATGGATACCCACATACCGTACTTAGCCCTCAAATCCTCCCCTGTCAAACTCAGAAGCATCTATGCCTATCACTCGGAGAGCTCCCAGATGCCCTTTGACAATAAAGCTGGCCTGGCCCTCCATGTCTCATTCATTCACTTCCTTAAATTTCCCAAGTACCAGTTCCATGCCAGATACTATTCTGGTTGCTTGCCTTGGATTTCCCAGGCAAGAATACTGGACAATTTTGCCATTTCCTTCTCCAGAGGATCTTCCCGACCCAGGGATCAAACCTGTGTCTCCTGCACTGGCAGGCGAAATCTTTAACACTGAGCCACCTGGGAACCCTGAAACTATTATACTCCAATAATAAAATAAAATTTTTTAAATAATAATGGAAAGTCAACTTGATCAACCATAGTAGAAAGACGACTATATCATCTTTATGTTAGACTTTTAAAGGCTCCCTATAAAAATATTACAGAATCATTAAGTGAAAAGGAAACCAAAGGATCCACAGCAAAAACTTGGAGGGAAAAAAGTGTGATAGACAGTGGGCAGGTAATTAATTTAAAAACATGGATCATGTTCCCTTTCTAGATTGTGTGATGTCTGAGCTATTTGGCAGCTTTTGTTTTTTTAATTAATAGACTTTTGGGGGGGGGTGTTTTAGATACACAGAAAAATTGAACAGAAAGTACAAAGAGTTCCCTCTCACACACTCTCCCACCTCCAGTTTATCTGGCAGCTTTTTAAAATTTGTGATCTGATGTGCTTTCTCATCCTAAAGAAAAATCTGTGTCTAATTTTATGTCTGACACCGTGTGTGCTTTTTCTTTAAGAGCGCCTGCAAAATCTCACCCACTTCAAGTCCCACAAAACCCAGGCCCCTTCCTGTCCCCTCTTTAGTCTGTTTCACTATCGCTGCAGTACCACGAGGTGGACATATCAGAGCCAGACTAGGAACTGAGCCACAGGGAGGGTGAAGGACGTGCCTGGAGACACAGGAGGAAACACTGAGGCCAAGAACCAGCACCCAGAGCCTCCTAGACAGGCCCCCCGCCAGTCACCTCCTGCAGGGTACCCGGATGCAGTCACCTCTGCAGGCAGGTATTAGACTTCACCTTCTCATCCAGAAACAGGGACCATAGCAACAACAGGCTGGTGGTCACTTAGCCACATGCCTGAAATTCAAGAAGCTCCAAAAACAGAGAGCTTTTCCAGAATCAGCAGCAGCAGAGCTTGAAACTCAACTGTAACTAGAGCAGGCTTGAAACTCAACATTCAAAAAGCTAAGATCATGGCATCTGGTCCCATCACTCCATGGCAAATAGATGGGGAAAGAGTGGAACAGTGACAGACTTTATTTTCTTAGGCTCCAAAATCACTGCAGATGGTGACTGCACCCATGAAATTAAAAGATGCTTGCTCCTTGGAAGAAAAGCTATGACCAATCTAGACAGCATATTAAAATGCAGAGACATTACTATACCGACCAAGGTAGGTCTAGTCAAAGCTATGGTTTTTCTAGTAGTCAAGTGTAGATGTGAGAGTTGGACCATAAAGAAAGCTGAGGACCAAAGAATTGATGCTTTTGAACTGCGGTGTTGGAGAAAACTCTTGAGAGTCCCTTGGACTGCAAGGAGATCCAACCAGTCAATCCTAAAGGAAATCAGTCCTGAATATTCATTGGAAGGACTCATGCTGAAGCTGAAGCTCCAATGCTTTGGCCACCTGATGTGAAAAACTGACTCACTGGAAAAGACCCTGATGCTGGGAAAGATTGAAGGCAGGAGGAGAAGGGGATGACAGAGGATGAAACGGTTAGATGGCATCATCGACTCAATGGACATGAGTTTGAGCAAGCTCCAGGAGTTGGTGAAGGACAGGGAAGCCTAGCGTGCTGCAGTCCATGAGGTTGCAAAGTCAGACATGACTGAACAACCGAACTGAACTGAACAGCAGCAGAATCTGACCCGAATGGATCGGAGCTTACGGTTTATCCTCACTGACCCAGTTTTTTTTCTTTCCCCCTCTCATTTTATTTTAAAAAATTTTATTTATTTTTAATTGAAGGATAATTGCTTTACAATATCATGTTGGTTTCTGCCACACAACAACATGAATCAGACATAGGTATACATATATCCCCTGCCTCTTGAACCTTCCTCCCACCCCATCCCACCCTTCTAGGTTGTCACAGAGCGTGTTTTGAGTTCCCTGATCTGACCAGTTTTGTGTGAATATGTACCTGTCTTGCTCTTTGATTTCAAATCTGCCCCAGACCCCACAGGGGCTGCTGTGTTATACACAGGTCATGCATGTCAGTAGCTTTTCGCAAGTCTGCAGGGCTCTGAATTCTGAAATATATCTAGCCCCAGGGACTTGGATAAGGGGTTACAAACCTGAACCTAACTCATAGGGTGATGGTAAGGATGCAAAATGATAAAGCATGTGAACAGGCTTAGAGAAATATACAGTGCTTGCCAGACGTCAGCACCGTCATAGCCCTAAAAGCAGAAAAGTAAGGAGAGAGAAGAGGAGGGAAGTAAGAAGAGGGAAGCTGGACTTCCCTGGTGGTACAGTGGATAAGAATCCACCTGCCAACGCAGGGGACATGGGTTTGATCCCTGGTCCAGGAAGATTCCATAAGCCTCAGGGCAACTAAGCCCGTGTGCCCTAGAGCCTGTCCTCCACAACAAAAGAAGCCACTGCAATGAGAAGCCTGTGCACTGAAACTAGAGATCAACCCCCACTCGTTGCAACTAGAGAAAGCCTGCACACAGCAACAAAGACCCAGCACAGCCAAAAATAAGCTAATTAATTTAAAAAAAAAAAAAGATGGGAGAAGCCTCATTTCAAGCTGAGCAACAGGTCCACTTGAAACATTACCTGAGAGCAGGCTCGCCACCTACATAATGACACCAACTCCGTGCGCATTTGGGGTGCAATCACTCCTTCATACACCTGGATTCCAAAGGAGCCCTGCAAGGGTAGTAGGAAGCTGGGATCCATTCCCAGGTCCCCACTGATGAACCATGCTGCCCCAAAGCCCTCTGGGCCCCCATTCCTCGTCCCTAAAAGATGGGGGAGAATAGCTAATTGTGGGCTGTTATAGGCTGAATTGTGTCCTCTCCCGTCATAAAAATTCATTATGTTGACATTCATTATCTCAGAATATGACTGTGTTTGAACATAAGATCTTTATGGAGGCCATCATGTTAAAAATGAGTTCATGAGGGTAGAAATAAACCTAATACGACTGACATCCTCATAACAAGAGGGAAATTGGACACAAAGACATAGCAGGGAGAGACACGGGGAGGCCCCACCACCCACAGCCATGGACAGAGGCCTGGAAGAGACAGATCCTTTCCTCCCAGCTTCCAAAGCAGCCAATCCTGATGACACCTCAGTTTGGACTTCCAGCCTCCAGAACTGGGAGACAATAAATTATCTAATGTTTAACCCATCCCATCCATGGTGGCGGCCCCAAATGAATACAGCCTGTGTCAAAGTAAGGTCTCCTTTTTTGTCTGTCTACCATTATTGTTACTCCCATGGCGATGATGTGTGCCGTATAATGTATATATGATCATTTCAGCAAATACAGCTTCAGGTTGAGCCTGATGTTGACAGGAAGCAAATTTCATAATTCTCCATGAGGAATCAACTTTGCATAAGCACCTGGCACTAGTGGTAAAGAACCTGCCTTCCAGTGCTAGAAATGTAAGAGACATGAGGTCAATCCCTGGGTCAGGAAGGTCCCCAGGAGGAGGGCATGGCAACTCGTGGACAGAGGGGCCTGGCCTCCCAAGAGGTCCCAGATGATGCCTTTGCCTCCCAAGAGCCCCATCTGTGTCTGGAGCTCCCTCTTCCCGGACATAAAAATTCAGCCTATTTGTCAGTGCCTGAAGCACCCATGTGGAGGAGGAAATGGCAACCCACTCCAGTATTCTTGCCTGGAGAATCCCATGGCCAGAGGAGCCTGGTGGATTACAGCCCATGGGATCACAAAGAGTTGGACACGGCTGAGCGACTAAGCATGAAAAACACATCTGAACTTCTGAGAGTCCCCCGTACCTTCCTCTGTGACAAGGAGAGAGAGTTAAGACATTAGATACCATTACCTAGACTTAATGCAAAAAGCGTAGAAAATCATCACCCACCAAAGGCCAATGAATAAAACCAGCCTGCAAAGTAATAGAATACACTAATTTGTAGCCCCTGACCGGATCAGCGCTGCCTTTCAGATTTGCCTGCCTGAGCTCTACTTCCCAGCCTGGGACACCAAAGCCTCCAGTGATCACGCAAAGCTTTCTTTTCCATTAAGCAAAGATCAAAGAACAAAGATTACTAATGGCAAGAAGCACCCAGGGAGCACAGCAATGTCAGCACTCTGCGCAACAGGCACATAAGCAGGACCTGCAGTCGTGCTCCAGGTCCTCAGAGCTGACCTGGCCCGAAGGCTCAGCTCATCAGATCTGCTTCCAATGCTGTGTAATAGGCTCTGGGATGCAAATGTCCCTGTGCACATCCTCAGGGACCGTCTGAACACCCACCAGGCCATTTAGTCTCTGTTCCTAATTTCAGGGGCAGCTCCAGGGCTTCACTGGTGGTCCAGTGGTTAAAAGTCTGCCTGCCAATGCAAGGGACATGTGTTCGATCCCTGGTCTGGGAAGATCCGAATGCCTCAGGGCAACTAAGCCCATGCACCACAACTACTGAAACCAAGCTCTGGAGCCCACCAGCTAAAACTGCCGAAGTCTGAGCATCGCAGGGCCTCTGCTCTGCCACCAGAGAAGCCACCACAATGAGAAGCCCATGCACTGAAATGAAAACCTGAGGCTGGAGGCAGATGGGCCCCCCTCAGGGAAGAGCAACTGGAGATTCATTGTCCATTGACCAAAACTCCAAGACAAGAAGAGCAGGGCAATTAAGGGAGGAGGCTGGACCCTGCACAGACCACATATTTCTCATTCCCAAAGTCAAGAGACCTCCCCAACCACACATAGCACAGAAAAGCCTCCTTGGGAGCCAAAGGGGAGTGATGTCAAGGGATGTTCTACCCATAGGCCTTTGTGGTAGGATCCATCTTGACTACATTCACACACATGGGAGGATCCTGAGATGCAGCAGATATGGACTGTGAAACAGGCAAATCAGAATGACTGGCCAAAGGAAGCCTAGAAGAAATGCCCCCCATAGAAGTAATTCAAACTGCCACCAGGGTGCAACTCAGCAACTCAGGGACTCTCCCTCTGAGTCTGCCTGTGTGTCTAGCCACGCGTACTGTAATCCTTTTTCCTCCTGATGAATACTTGCCTTGCTTCACTACTTTCCATCTGTGGAAATTCTTTTCTGCAAAGCTGAAGGGCCAGGGCCCTGGTCACTGACCACTGGTCCATGGCTAGGATCTGGTGCTTTCACCACTGTGACCTGGCCTCAATCTCTGGTTGAGAACCCAAGCCCCACTCCAAGCCCTCTGCAGGCCAAGACCACCCGAGATCAGACCCAGCACAGCCATTAATAAATAAATAATTTTTTAATGTATACGGAACATCTAAAACTCAAAAACAAAAAAAGGTGGCTCCAAATCGCCTATCCCGTAAAGACAGACAAGGGGATGTTAGCAACTCCCACTCCACACACTTTCACACCAGCTGAGACAGAGTTCCTTCCTCTTGCCCTGCCGGGTGCATACTGACAGATTCCCAAAGAGCACGTTGCCCGAGCGCCAAGCTGGGGGAGAGCTGAATGAGCCCCGGTATGTCCTTTACCTGAGCCCACATTTTCTCAGGAAGGCTCTTCCCATGGCCTGAGGGAAGATGCTGTGACAGGCCAGGTGCCCTTCTAGTTGAAGTGAACAGTCTGCCAGGCACAGACTTGCTGGGGTCAGTGACAATTAGCTGCTTCCAGCTGGGACACGGAAGGATTAAGCTGTCCCTCCATGGCACGCTGGATGGTCCCCTGAGAAGCAGAATGAGCAGAGCAACACCACCAGAGCCAACAATTAGTTGCTGAATGAATGAATGGAAGACACTTTACCTTAAGTCATCCAGCATGCCACACTTTTCTGCTAACTGTGGCTCAGCCGGTAAGGGGTCTGCTGGCAATGCAGGAGACCTGGGTTCAATCCCTTGGTAGGGAAGATCTCCTGGAGTAGGAAATGGTAACCCACTTCAGTACTCTTCCCTGGAGAATCCCTATGGACAGAGAAGCCTAGCAGGCTACAGTCCAAGGGGTCACAAAGAGTAGGACTGAGGGACTATCACTTTCACTTTCATTCAAGTGTAGGACAAGCTGCCCCGTTTCACACAAAATTTAGTGGAAAACATCAGGAAAGCAGGTCCTACAACATGAAGCACCTTCTGCAGTAGTAGAAAGTTTAACGTGGTCACTAAGGTCTAATTTACCTTAACTTCCTACTGAGGGCTGCCCAAAAAAGCCCTACTTCCTGCCTCCCACACTGAACCACCTCACCTTGTGCACATCTTAGAACAGGTATGCCAGCTCTGTGCCAGCTGTTAGGCTGCGTACGTTTCCCAGAATTCCCTTTCCTTGGGTGTTTCCTCTTAGCACGAGCTCCAAGAGAAAGTCTCTCAGGAGAGTTGGAAGATGGAAGGGAGGCAGGAGCTATTTTGTAGCACAGAGGTTGCTGATCAGCAGATTCGCCTCTGAGGTGAAGCGGCAGCTAGTCTTGTCATTGTTCTCTTCTCCTTCCAAATATTCCTTCCCCGTCTCTGCCTCCTGGATGAGTGTGTTCAGCTCCATGTGTGTGCTCTGCCTGCTGCAGGTTATCTTCATTTCCAAGGTCAAATGTGACAAGAACAGACGGAGAGTTTAGTTCATCTTTATGGGATTTCAACTTGTGCACATGGGGTTCCAACCTGCTTGTGATTTTTCCTTCTTGACCACCTGACTGGTGCCTCCCTGGACTGAGACAGCCTTGCAGAGACAGCTTGTCCAGTGTCCTTAACTGCAGAAGCCACGTCCCTGTAGAACATGAATTATATATTTATCCTGATTCTTGACATGAACTCTGTCCAATAAAACAAGGGATTTTGGAGACAAAAATCCCTATCTTTTAAAAAGAGATAGGTGGAAATGATGGCACAAGATATAAAAGCACCCAGCACAGATTATGATACATAGTCAAAGCTCACTAAACATCAATATCAATTTTAAGTGGACGAGGGTTTTGTGAAGATGAAAGGAGCAATGCTTATGGAAATGTTTTGAGAACTATGAAATAATATTCAGATGTCAGGTTTCATTATTTCTACCCTTAGGGATGTTAGTTATATTATCAGTAATATAGACAAAGACTGGGCTTTCCAGGTGCACTAGCCTGCCAATGCAGGAGACTTAAGAGATGCGTGTTCAATCCCTGGGTCAGGAAGATCCCCTAGGGGAGGGCACGGCAACTCACTCCAGTATTCATGCCTGGAGAATCCCATGGACAGAGGAGCTTGGCAGGCTACGATCACAGGGTTGCAGAGAGTCGGACATGATGGAGTGACTTAGCATTCATGCATGGGCAAAGACTATTGCTTATCTGAGGAGACAGTTCTAATTCTTTCACACTGGTAACGTCTCTTTCCTGGTAACTGGTAACGTGTATCTCTGTACCAAATACGACCTTATGTCAGCTCTACCTGCATGCCCTCTTCTGCTTATGCGGCAGGCTCACACATGTTCCCAGGCAATCTCAAAATGGTCAGGGTATGCATGGATTGCCTACTTCCCCCCACCCACACCCCATGGGATTTGCAATGAAGTCATGTTTCCAGAATTGGGATCCAATGGCCAGATGCCACTGTTGGGCTCCTACTTTATGAACCAAATAGTCTTGTTTCTGAACATATGTGATAACAAATGTCCTAGGAGAGTTATGAAGCCAGTTACACACTTTCTTCCCTCCAACGTAGATTGACCCCACTGTCTCCAGTCCCTGCCGTTTCATTCTCTGCCTGCTCTTCTACTTCCTACAAATACTCCTAATTGAGCTGGAGACCTGAGGCCATCTTCCGCATCCCACCGGAGCTGACATTTTTCTGTCTTCTTGTGGGGACTCTCCTGGAATGACTGCTATTCCCACCGGCTCCTCAAGGATTCCACTGCTGTGTTGGAAGCCAGAGGACGGAATGACCCGGCACAGTCCACTTCTGGAATTTGCAGTGAGACCACTCTCCCCCTTGAGGATTGTGGCCAGTCAATCAGGGGCCCTCTTCCAACCGAGCCCAAGAAGCCAGGTTAATTCTCCGTTGTTAGCTCTACTTGCACTCGGCCCTAACTAGCAGATGGCACCATCTGCCTTAGAGCCCACGTTTACCTTAGTTACCTTAGTTCTGGTCTCCCAGTCTACGAAGGCAGTTGAGGCAGCCCGAGGGAGGCAGCTATGCTTCAGAAAAAACATTTAGTAATTGGATCCCGATTCAAACCAAGCAACCACAGAGGACATGTTTAAACCAATCAGGGAAATGTTAATATGGGCAGTGTATTAGGTGCTGCTAAGGGAACCATTAATTGTTCTGGGTGTGATCATTGTAAGGCAGTTTTTTAACAGTCCTTCACAGAGATTTATATTGAACTGCTTACAGGTGAAATGATAATGATATGGAATTTGTTTTAAAATAATGCAGAAAAAAATAAATGGGGAAAAGAAATAAAATAAGATGAGCAAAATGGTGATAATGCTGGATCTGGGCAAGGGTATGAGGGGGTTTGAAAAACTATTCTCTCTACAGCAGAAATTAACACAGTATTGTAAATCAACTATAGTTCAATTTTTAAAAAGATATGGTGGTGGTGGTATAGTCGCTAAGTCGTGTCCAGCTCTTGGGACTCCATGTACTGTAGCCCACCAGGCTCCTCTGTCCAGGGGATTTCCCAGGCAAGAATACTGGAGTGGGTTGCTGCACCCTTCCCTAAGAGCTCTTGCCAACCCAGGGATTGAACCTGCATCTCCTACACTGCAGGTGGATTCTTGCAATGGATTCCACTAAGCCATCAGGGAATAATTTTTTTAAATTATACGTGTATGTAATCACTGCAAAAACTAAGTGGCTGTAAATTTTAAAAGTAAGAATGTATATTTATAACTGAATCACTTTGCTATACAGCAGAAATTAACACAACATTGTTAATCAACTATGCTTCAGTTTAAATTTTTTTAACTCTATATCTCATACTGGTCAAAATTTTCCACATCAATTTTTTTAATTGCTGAAAAATGTGCAGAGACTTTCTACCTACAGCTGAGTTTCTACTCTATCAGAGCTTTTGACAATCTCAACTCCAGTCAAGAAATGGGAATCCAAGTGGGATAGAGAAAATCTGAGTTTTCCCCCAGGAAAATGGCACCAGGATTGAATGAACACAGAATCCTGAGGTCCCTGTTTAAAACTTACTCTCTCTGGGTTCTAAAAACTGCAGTTTATTGACCAACTTTTAATGGCTATGTCCAAGACCATCAGGGACTTCCCCAATGGCTCAGTGGTAAAGATCTGCCTGCAGTGCAGGAGACACAGTAGACGTAAGTTTGACCCCTATGTTGGGAAGATCCCCTGGAGGAAGAAATGGCAACCCACTCCAGTATTCTTGCCTGGAGAATCCTATGGACAGAGGAGCCTGGTGGGCTACATACAGCCCATGGGATTGCAAAAAGTCAGACACCACTGAGCAACTGAGCATGCATACATCAAGCCTATCTGACTCTACAAGAAAGTAAAGCCTAGAAATAAGAATGTATAAAGATTTTTATATCTTTTTTACAAATTTACTTTATGTCTTGAAATATATGTGTAATATCATAAATATATTTAAAATGAAAGAGTTGCTACTGTTTGAGAAAGCAATAAAACATGCTATCAAGTTCAAATCACCTTCAAATGTTAATAAACATATAGGCAACAAAAACTACTATCCACATTATTAGATTTGACCGTTAATATGAAATAGAAACCCCATCTGCACCATCAAACAGAAAACTTCCCACTCTTTCAGATTATATCATCACCCAATAAAAATACTCCTACATTTTGATCCTAATGGAGTTTTCAGGGCTTCTAAGGCAGAGTTTCAAATCCTGAAAGATGATGCTCTGAAAGTGCTGCATTCAATATGCCAGCAAATTTGGAAAACTCAGCAGTGGCCACAGGACTGAGAAAGGTCAGTTTTCATTCCAATCTCAAAGAAAGGCAATGCCAAAGAATGCTCAAACTACCGTACAATTACACTCATCTCACACACTAGTAAAGTAATGTGCAAAATTCTCCAAGCCAGGCTTAAACAGTATGTGAACCATGAACTTCCTGATGTTCAAGCTGGATTTAGAAAAAGCAGAGAAACAAGAGTTCAAATTGCCAATATCCGCTGGATCATCCAAAAAGCAAGAGAGTTTCAGAAAAACATCTATTTCTGCTTTATTGACTATGCCAAAGCTTTTGACTGTGTGGATCACAATAAACTATGGAAAATTCTGAAAGAGATAGGAATACCAGACCACCTGACCTGCTTCTTGAGAAATCTATATGCAGGTCAGGAAGCAACAGTTAGAACTGGACATGGAACAACAGACTGGTTCCAAATAGGAAAAGGAGTACATCAAGGCTGTATATTGTCACCTTGCTTATTTAACTTCTATGCAGAGTGCATCATGAGAAATGCTGGGCTAGAAGAAGCACAAGCTGGAATCAAGATTGCCGGGAGAAATATCAATAACCTCAGATATGCAGAGGACACCACCCTTATGGCAGAAAGTGAAGAGGAACTAAAAACCTTCTTGATGAAAGTGAAAGAGGAGAGTGAAAAAGTTGGCTTAAAGCTCAACATTCAGAAAATGAAGATCATGGCATCTGGTCCCATCACTTCATGGCAAATAGATGGGGAAACAGTGGAAACAGTGTCAGACTTTATTTTGGGGGGCTCCAAAATCACTGCAGATGGTGATTGCAGCCATGAAATTGAAAGACGTTTACTCCTTGGAAGGAAAGTTATGACCAACCTAGATAGCATATTGAAAAGCAGAGACATTACTTCTAGTCAAGGCTATGGTTTTTCGAGTGGTCATGTATGGATGTGAGAGTTGGACTGTGAAGAAAGCTGAGCCCTGGAGAATTGATGTTTTTGAACTGTGGTGTTGGAAAAGACTCTTGAGAGTCCCTTGGACTGCAAGGAGATCCAACCAGTCCATCCTAAAGGAGATCAGTCTTAGGTGTTCATTGGAAGGACTGATGTTGAAGCTGAAATTCCAATACTTTGGCCACCTCATGCGAAGAGTTGACTCATTGGAAAATACCCTGATGCTGGGAGGGATTGGGGGCAGGAGGAAAAGGGGACGACAGAGGATGAGATGGCTGGGTGGCATCACCGATTCGATGGACGTGAGTTTGGGTGAACTCCGGGAGTTGGTGATGGACAGGGAGGCCTGGCGTGCTGCGATTCATGGGGTCGCAAAGAGTCGGACACAACTGAGCAACCGAACTGAACTGAAGGCAGAGTTAAGGTTTCCTAAATTATCCTGAGAAATTTCACTTCATCTTTTTAAATAGATGACTAATTTCAATTTTCTTACACAATGTTGGACACTCCACACAGAGGATGGTACATGTATATAGAAATCCTCACCTTTCTTTCTGGGAGACGATAGCTTCATTCATATATCTTCAGCCCATCTTACCCAGTGGTCAAGGAGCCTTTCAATCGGCAAATAGAAATTGAATCGCTATAATGTTTCAAGCACTGCCACAGGCAAAGACTTTAAGGAAATGGGCTTGCTCAGTGATACAATCAAAGTTATGGTTTTTTTTTTTGGTAGTCAAGTGTGGATGTGAGAGTTGGAGAAGGTTGAACACTGAAGAATTGATGCTTTTGAATTGTGGTGCTGGAGAAGACTCTCAGAATCCCTTGGACAGCAAAGAGATCAAAGCAGTTGATCATAAAGCAAATCAACCCTGAATATTCATTGGAAGCACTGATGCTAAAGCTGAAGCTCTAATACTTTGGCCACCTGATGTGAAGAGCCGAGTCATTGGAAAAGACCCTGATTCTGGGAAAGACTGAAGTCAGGAGGAGAAGGGAATGACAGAAGATGAGATGGTTGGATGGCATCATCGACTCAATGGACATGAGTTCGAGCAAACTCAGGGAGATGGTGAAAGACAGGGAAAGCCTGGCATTCTGCAGTCCATGGGGTCACAGAGTCAGGCACGACTTAGCAACTGAACAGCAACAGTGATACCGAAATGAAAGCTAACGTTTGAAGCGCGTTTTTGTGGCTTACAAAGAATAAAGTTCTCTTACTATCTGAGCAAGTCTCTGAACCGCAGTTTCTTCATTTGAAAAGGAAGGACAATATTATCATCCAGTTGAACAGTTTTGAGGTTTGGGTAGTTCTTAGGGTTTTTGTTCGTTTGCTTTGTGGTTTTGTTTTCAAGGTTTTGAGCAGCCACTTTGCACCAGGGGACGTGTTTCTTGATAAGGACTTTTCTTTTTTCAGCTGCACTGTGTCTCTGTTGCTGCCCAGGCACTCTCTAGTGGCTGCAAGTGGGCTACCTCCAGTTGCAGTGCAAGGGCTTCTCACTGAGGTGGCTTCTCTTGTGGTTGAGCACAGGCTCTAGGCAAGCAGGCTTCAGTAATTGCACCTCTCAGGCTCCAGAGCTTGGGCTCAGCAGCTCTGGTGCACGGGCTTAGTTATCCTGTAGTCCATGGAATCTTCCCGGACCAGGGATCGAACCCATGTTCCCTCCATTGGCAGGTGGATTCTTAACCACTGCACCAGGTGCTGTATTCCTATTGCTATCCTAGACAGTCGCTGTAATGCTTTTATGAACTGTGATAGCTCCTAGCACCCAGCTTGACAGAGTGCAGGCTCCTTAAATGTCCCTTCCCCTCCCATTCACTTATTTCACTGGATCTTTCCTGGGACCCCCTCCTGGCCCAGGTTCCCAGCCCGCCTCTTTGGCAGTGATTCAATCTCCCTTCTGCCTCAGGCCTCACATGGATGAAGCCCAGCCCATCATGAGAAGCATCCAGTTGTCAGCACAGCACTGTGATGGGCAGGGCTCACACCAGCCCTGCCAACGTGACCCAGACAGGGCGGTAGGCTGTGGAACTGGAGACAGGAGGAACCAGTCAGTTCTGCTGCATTGAATTAGATAGACTGAAACTTTGAACCGCTTCTGATGCTGCTGAATTCTTGGGAACCACTTGAACAAGCAGAGCTTTGTATTCCGTTCTTGCAAGGCTGACCCACAAAGAGGGCTCCATCAGAGCTTACAAGGGAGCTGGGGGCGAGAAAGCAAGGCAGACTCTCCCACTCCTCAATTATTAGTAACATCAGTCCCCCAGTTCCCCATCACATTGTCTTAGTTCTCCCTTCTGACCGAGGCATCCCATTAATGCTCTGTGATGTACATTCCAAATGACATCACCTCATGCTTTGAAATTCAAAGAGCTGGATTAATGAACCGCAAACTTCAAGCAGATTGGCCGTGTAATCCATCACATCAGACCGCAGCTTTGCCACTGCCTTGAATTCCAAAGGATGGCAGAAATTTCCCAGGCTGTTTTTGAAAATGAACACAGGGGCTTGAAACAACAGCCTACGCTGCATTCATCATTCCTAGCAATGTCATATGTCTTCTGTGTGCTGGAAATTAAACAGTCTCATTCTCTGTCCGGCATTTTTTTGTTGAGAATTTAACCTGTTCCAATGTTATATTAAATTCCAATCTTTTCCAGAAAAACCTGCACTTAATTCCTCATTTCACCAATCTATTGAAAATATCCCTCTTGGCAGCCTTTCAGAAAAGCCATATGAATTGCAAACTCTTTTAGATTGTGTTGAAGTATTAAGAACACTACTTATCTACAGATTCAACTGAGGCTCTTTTATTTCATTTTCCCATGCTCCTTTAATATAATGTCAGGGCCACAAAAACCAGGAGCAGTGACTGGTCACAGCCATTCACCGTTCCTTCTGTGGTGAAAATGACATTAAAGTCGGCAAATGAAAAAATATATATCAAACTAATTACCTCCTTTTCCTCCAAAGCAAAAGATAATCTAACACCATTCTTTTGGACATAATGCCACTTATTTCACATAAAGGGGTTTCTATGTGCTCAGAGAAAGGTGGTGTTCAATACGTGTGAATCAAAACCCAAATTAGCTAATTAACTGATGTGTCTGACAATGAAATGATGAATCCATATGCTGTGAAAATTGTCAAAGGCACAGAAGATGTCACAGAAAAATGTCATGTCAGGTGAGAATAGTTCAGAATTTCTCTGCCGGTAAAACAAAAGAAGCTTCTTTATTTTTTAAAGCACCATAGTATAAAAGTTTGGTTAGCTGGGATGATCAGGAAATGAATCGTTGCTGGATTACTAAGTTTTCCAGAGAGCTGAAGGGAAGTGTTTGTTTTTTAGTTTAACTATTTCCCTATTAATATGGCTTGCTGATCCAGAATCATCACTATGAACACCACAAATTATTTACTGAAGCAGCAGGGGGATTATTTGTCCCTTCGTTAAGTTGCTCCAAATGGTGCTGGATATGTCTGATGAAAGAAAGTGAAAATGAAAGTCGCTCAGTCGTGTCCGGCTCTTTGCAACCCCATGGACTATACTGTCCACGGAATTCTCCAGGCCAGAATACTGGAGTGGGTAGCCTTTCCCTTCTCCAGCGGATCTTCCCAATCCTGGGATCGAACCCAGGTCTCCCACATTGCAGGCGATTCTTTACCAGCTGAGCCACAGGGGAAGCCCTGTGGATTCTGCCTGATGGTGACCTCAAACTGAGTTCTCTGTTTCCTGCCTCTCAGGTGGTCTCGAAGACTGAGTCTCAGAAAGTCGACATAATGCTGAGGTGACTTCCAAGGTGTCATTTCTGATGATGACGCATTTACCTTTCCCAAATTCCTGACCTCCAGTAAGAATTGGTTAAGATGTGGGTCATGTAGAATGTACCCAAACTAAAGGCTCCAATCATGTACTTTTTTGCAAGAGACTAATGCAGTAATCATGTCTTTAATAGTCTCCACTGTTGATAAGGTGTGATGGGGAAACCCATTCCTAACTAATCCAATCTTGAGTTATACAGAAGAGAAAAGACAAAATCAGATTCTCAACTAGAGCTTACCAGTGTGTGTGTGCTCAGTAGTTCAGTGGAGTTCGACTCTTTCCAACGCCTTGGACTGTAGCCCACCAGGCTCCTCTGTCCATGGGATTATCCTAGCAAGAATACTGGATGAGTTGCCATTTCCTGCTCCAGGGGATCTTCCTGACCCAAGAATCAAACCCATGTCTCCTGAGTCTCCTGCATTGGCAGGTGGAGTCTTTACCACTGAGCCACTGGGAAGGCTGGCAATCAAATGTCTCACTGAAAATTCTAGCAAACCACAGGAAAAGTCTATGCTGATGGAGAAATGGATGATATCAATATCACTGAAAAGTTACCAGATAACACTTCAAGATAAACCAGTCCTTGAATTTAACTACTGCTGTACCAGCTCTGTGTTTCTGGTTTGCAAAAATTTTTGGAATACCTAGCTCTAAACATTTGCACTTGTACTTCAAATTTTCTAGAAACTTGAAGCTGTTTAAAGTGACTATATACTTCTAACTTTTCCCATTGTGTGGGGAAGTCAGCACATTTTACAACACATCATGTGACTTCTTGCCTGCTTCACCAAGAGACAGAGGACCTCCATTTCCCTTCTGCCAGTGTCGTCAGTTTACCTATGCATGTTCTATGCTTCATCACGGAGCAATAAGACAGCGTTCCTTGGGCTTTCCCTCCCAGCTGGGGGACTTTAGGAATATTTCTTCATTTTTTTTAAATCGGTGAAATACAGAACATTATAGCACCTACTTCAGAAAGCTGGTGTGACAATTAAAATAGACAACGCAAATCAACAGACAAGTATGATTGGTGATGGGCAGGAAAGCCTGGCGTGCTGCAGTCCATGGGGTCGCAAAGAGTCGGACATGACTGAGCCACTGAACTGAACTGATGATGTACCCACTGAAAGGAAGATGAACCTCCTTGGCCTCGATTTCAATTCTTCCTGGATTCTGTGCCTTCTCCAGTTTTTGTCGGTTTGGGGGTTTTGTTGGTTGTGTCTTCTCGGCCCTCACAGCATGTGGGATCTTAGTCCTGTGACCAGGGACTGAACCTGTGCCTCTGGCGCTGGAAGCATGGAGTCTTAGCCACTGGACCACCAGGGAAGTCCCCGGTGTTGGTTTCTCATTTATCTCCTGTTTTCCCTTCAACTGTGTAGCTGTCATCCAGCCCTTTTCATGTCTCCTGACCACCTGCTCCTTTTAATTTTCCATTTCATACTTACTGTGGGTTGCCAAAATAAAATGAAGTTTCTTAGAATTGTGTGTAAAGCAAGAGAAAATAGGCCCTGAACTGGGACCTCCTCTCAGCCTTAGAATCCTTCCTGAGAGACTTTGTGACAGTTACATCTGGTCCCCAGTAGCTGACTTCCCTTTTCCAGCAGCTGTGTTGGGACTTCCTGAAGCCTGACTCATCTGGCGTGATAAAAGACCAGGGCATCTTCCCAAAACATTCTTCACATTATCAGTTTTGTCCAAGAATGAGGACCTGGGAATAAATGCATATTTATGAAACATTATGCAATACTATTAAAATTTTATCATAATGAAAATTTATCATAAATGCAACACTATGAATTTTTTTCAAAATGTTGTAGGTTAAAGAAAGCACAAATTTTTAATATATGCAGTATTTTTTTTTAAGTACCTGAATCTAGTCAAGCCTCTAGACCTAATTCTCTTTTTTTAGAATAGAGGAGAAACTATTACAGATTGAAAGAGATATAAGAGCTGGAACAACCAAATGCCGTGTGAAGACATTGTTTGAAATCTGATTTGAAGAATCGATCCAAAAGAATTGGAGCATTTTGACACAATCACAGAACATTAAACACAAAAGAGGTAGTCTCTAATATTAAGAAATGATTGTATTTTTGTTGTGATGATGATATTGTGGTTCAGTTCAGTTCAGTTCAGTCGCTCAGTCCTGTCTGACTCTTTGCGACCCCAGGAATTGCAGCACGCCAGGCCTCCCTGTCCATCACCATCTCCCGGAGTTCACTCAAACTCGCGTCCATCAAGTCAGTGATGCCATCCAGCCATCTCATCCTCTGTTGTCCCCTTCTCCTCCTGCCCCCAATCCCTCCCAGCATCGGGGTCCTTTCCAATGAGTCAACTCTTTGCATGAGGTGGTCAAAGTACTGGAGTTTCAGCTTTAGCATCATTCCTTCCAAAGAAATCCCAGGGCTGATCTCCTTCAGAATGGACTGGTTGGATCTCCTTGCAGTCCAAGGGACTCTCAAGAGTCTTCTCCAACGCCACAGTTCAAGAGCATCAATTCTCCAGGGCTCAGCTTTCTTCACAGTCCAACTCTCACATCCATACATGACCACTGGGAAAAAACATAGCCTTGACTAGACGGACCTTTGTTGGCAAAATAATGTCTCTGCTTTTGAATATGCTATCTAAGTTGGTCATAATTTTCTTTCCAAGGAGTAAGAGTCTTTCAATTTCATGGCTGCAAACACCATCTGCAGTGATTTTGGAGCCCCCAAAAATAAAGTCTGACACTGTTTCCACTGTTTCCCCATCTATTTCCCATGAAGTGATGGGATCAGATCCCATGATCTTCGTTTTCTGAATATTGAGCTTTAAGCCAACTTTTTCGCTCTCCTCTTTCTTTCATCAAGAGGCTCTTTAGTTCCTCTTCATTTTCTGCCATAAGGGTGGTATCATCTGCATATCTGAGGTTATTGATATTTTTCCCGGCAATCTTGATTCCAGCTTGTGCTTCTTCCAGCCCAGTGTTTCTCATGATGTACTCTGCATAGAAGTTAAATAAGCAGGGTGACAATATACAGCCTTGATGTACTCCTTTTCCTATTTGGAACCAATCTGTTGTTCTATGTCCATTTCTAACTGTTGTTTCCTGACCTGCAAACAGGTTTCTCAAGAGGCAGGTCAGGTGGTCTGGTATTCCCATCTCCTTCAGAATTTTCCACAGTTTATTGTGATCCACACAGTCAAAGGCTTTGGCATAGTCAATAAAGCAGAAATAGATGTTTTTCTGGAACTCTCTTGCTTTTTAGATCATCCAGCATATATATTTTTAATCTTTATCTATTGACAATGCATACATACATATTCACAAGTGAGTGATATGATGATTATTATTCTATGATGATACTGTGGTTATATATTTTTAATTAATTTATTTATTTTTGATTGTGCTGGGTCTCCATTGCTGCAAGTGGGCTTTCTCTAGTTGTGGCCCTCGGGCTTCTCATTGTGGTGGGGTCTCTTATTGCAGCGCATGGGCTCTCGAGCACACAGGCTGCAGTAGTCGTGGTGCACGGGTCTAGCTTCCCCATGGCCTGTGGGATCCTCCTGAACCAGGGATCAAACCCGTGACCCCTGCACTGGCAGGCAGATTCTTAACTGCTAACCCACCAGAGAGGCCCCTATAGTTATGTATATATATGGATATATATATATATCCTGAAGTTGGGGAAGAATACCTCAGGGATTATTTTACTCTTCTCTCTACCTTTTGTAAGTTTGAAATCTTACATGACAAGGGACAGTTGTTTAACCACCTCTAGGGTTAACCAGATGTAAGAATAGCCATACATCACCCCAGATGCCTCTAGGACATCCTGCCACGATATCCACCCCTTATTGTCTTCTTAGAGACCCAAGAATGAATAGACTCCAGCATTCAAATGAACACAAAGATGACCCAGGACATCATTTTGCTGCAAGAGTAGGAAGGCCTGAACTGCGATCTCAGGTGTCTTGAGATGTCAGTTCCTGCCTCTCAAGTGATTAAACATTAATTTTCATGTCTTACCTTTTGTAAGTTTGAAACCTTTACAAATGAATCTTTAAATATATGGGCTGATACATTTTTAGAATGTCATCTTAGCTCACACATTAAAGCACCACAACTCCCTGGGATGGAAGGCCAACTGAGAACTTGATCAATGCAGCCATCCATCATCACTCATTTAGCACCTACTGTGCCCCCAGCCAGGCAGCTCTGAGCAGTCAAGCTCATTAGCAACCATTCCTAATGTAGCCTTTGACACTTGGAGGCACCTCTTTTCATCCAATCAATTTGGCAAAATCATAGTCACTGTGAGATTCTTATTTGCAGTTAACAAGGCTTGAGAGAAAATGCAATGTGTCATTTTTGACCTTGTATCAAATCGTATTTTAATTAATACATAGATATATAAAGGCAGCATCAACTGCTCTTAACCAAGTTAATGAAAACTTATACAAGGAAAAACCTCACCTATCTCAATCTCCTTTGGCCTCGGTTCCTCTGGTCATTCCAATTTGTTAAGCACCACTACGGCTGTTTTTTGGAATCCCTCATTACTCCAGAATAAACAGTCTCAGTTCTTTAATATCTGGAGTCTAAAAAAAAAAAAAAAGAACATATACCTGGAGAATCAGGAAATAGATACTCATGCCCCAGACTCTCCAGTGTGAAACGTGTGACTTGAGAAAGTCACTTCTCTGCTCTGAGTCTCGGTCTCCAAATGTAAGAAGTTAAGGCTAACTGGACCTGTCACACATTTATAAGGATTATAGAAAATTATACCAGCCTCCATATTATGAGAATTGTGCAAAAATACCCAACAGTTATCAATAATGTTTAATCACTTGAGAGGCAAGAACTGACACCTCACACCCATGGCTGATTGATGTCAATGTATGGCAAAAACCACTACAATATTGTAAAGTAATTAGTCTCCAATTAAAATAAATAAATAAATTAAAAAAGAACTGACACCTGAGACCTCAGTTCAAGCCTTCCTACTCTTGCAGCAAAAAGATGTCCTGGGCCATCTTCCTGCTTATTTGGATGCTGGAGTCTGTTCATTCTTGGGCCTCTAAGTGAGGGATGGACATAGTGGCAGGACGTCCTAGAGGCATCTGAGGTGATGCATGGCTGGGCTTATGCCCGGTTAACCCCGGAGGTGGTTAAGCAATATTCCCCCACCACATTCTGCACTTCGACAACCAGTGGTGGTGCCTCACTGCAACTCAGTGAGGACCTATCAGAATCTGGGGGTGTCGCATATAAGCTCCTCCTTCTCTAAGACTTCCCTTGCTGTGTTATGCTAACACCACTGCTGCAAAATATCAAAGGAAATAACTTTGCACCTCACATTCCCACACCAAGTATTGTTGTTGTTGTTGTTGTTGTTTAGTCACTAAGCCGTCTGACTCTTTTGCCACCGCATGGACTACAGCCCGCCAGGCTCCTCTGTCCATTGGATTTCCCAGGCAAGAATACTGGAGTGAGTTGCTATTTCCTTCTCCAGGGTATCTTCCTGACCAGGGATCAAACACGAAGCTCCTGCATTAGCAGGTGGATATTTTTAATATGACAATATATTGGGTTGTCCAAAAAGTTCATTCGAGTTTTCTATATCTTACGGGGAAAACGCAAATGCACTTTTTGGTCAACCCAATACATTCAAGCAACAGATGCAAGCATTCCTTCGCACGACCACCCTCCATGGACAAAGAAATCCAATGATCCAAACAAGAGAGGGTGGTGGAGGACATGACTGTCTTATCTAACAGGATCATTAAAACCTTGAAAGTGGCCCCGAGGAGGACTGGAGGGGTGCCCAGGATGATTGGAACATTGCATAAGATGAACAGTGGCTGTCCACCCAGAGATGAGTTAATCCAGGTGACAAGAGCCCCCTCTGCTAACTTCTCCAGAAACTTAGCATCCTGAGCTGAGCCCTAACAAGACGTGGGTAGGCAGGTGGCTTCAGACCTTCCAGCAGATGCATCTAGAATGAGTTTCAGTGTCTTAGAGCCCACGTCTGGCAGTAACATCAGTGCTGAGTCAGCTCTGGCTTACCCACCCTCAGGCCACTCCACTGTCCCAGCACCCCCAGGCCTTTCACAGCCTCCCAGCTTCTCCATGCCCCATTCCCTGCCTGATTAGGTAAGGCCACTGTCATCTGAGAACATGCTTATCATATACGTGATATTGAATTTCTGTTCTTTCTAATAAACAGGAGCAAATCTCCACTCACTCAGCCTGACCCTTCTCGTTCTCATTCTGAATTAGACTGAGAACACCTCAAAGCTGGAGAGGGGTCTCGAAGAGACCAAATCCCTCAGGTCCCTTGGTTCTATTCTTCTCAGTCCCCTAGCAAAAGTCTCACCACCCCCATCTCAGATGTGAATAATTCCCCATGCATTCTGGTTGCTCTCTGTGTAGCCTCCCTCCCTGTGTTTTGGGTACACACAGAGCAGTGTCAAAAATACACCGTGACAGTTGCGATCTGGGATTTGGAGAACACTAGGTTCACATGGCAAGCCGGGGTGATGGACGGGCCCTGAAAATAGAGCCCATCTGATGAGCTGGAATGAAATGCATGACACACTCCAACCTGCTGGGTGGAGCAGAACTGTGCAGTCAGAGAAACAGATCGGAGTTACAGGCAGCCTCCTGCTTCAATGAGCCTGGGGTCAACTTCCGCCCAGACACCCAAAATCAGGACATATGGAAGAGACCCTTGGGGTGATCCTAAGGCAGAAAGCCGAGAAAAGGACTGTCCATTCAAAGAAAATGTGGAGCATAGGCCACTGCTGCAAAATGCAGGTCCAGAGTCTGCCCTCCCATTGCAGATACATGAGCCCTCACCTTGCCTACCACCTGCCTTTAGGATGAGAACCGGTAGGTTGCAGAGTTAATCACAGACCAAGCTGCTCCTGCTGTGGCCTCTTCCCAGTACATTTTACACACCGGGAGTTGGGTAGAGGTTGCTTTCTTCCAATATTGGTCCCCAAATAGATACTCTCTATACAGTCGCTCTAGTGGTAAAGAACCCGCCTGCCAGTACAGGAGGTGTGAGAAACACGGGTTCAATCCCAGTGTCAGGAAGATCCCCTGGAGGAGGGCACAGCAACCCACTCCAGTATTCTTGCCTGGAGAATCCCACGAATAGAGGACCCTGGCAGGCTACAGTCCATGGGGTCTCACAGAGCCAGACACGACTGAAGCGACTTAGCTCAGCACACACAGCATACAAACATCGGTTAGGGCTTCCTGGGTGACTCAGGCAGGAAAGAATACGCCTGTAATGCAGGACACCGGGTCCCATCCCCGGGTGGGGAAGATCCTCTTGGAGAAGGAAATGGCAACCCACTCCAGTACTCTTGCCTGGGAAATCCGTGGACAGAGGAGCCTGGCGGGCGACAGTCCATGGGTCCCAGCGTCAAACACGACTTAGCGACTAAACACCACCGTGATAAGTAAAACTTTTCGACTTTACATGTAATGTTGAGGTTTTTCTCCAAAGTTAAAGCCCATGGGGAGGGGTTTCCCCACAGTGTGCTGAGAGCAGTGAGAGTATGTATGATCATACCCTCACGTGGCCGTGGTGGACAACGGACGCCAATCAACTCAGACAGCGCTGGAAAGTCAACCTCTCGCCCGCCACCTGCAGAATTCCATGGGGCCGCAAAGAGTCGGACTCGACTGAGCGAATTTCCCTTTCACTTTCATTTTCCGCCCCACCAGCTTCTCTGAGGGTGGCCTCTGCATGTGCTGAGTCACTCAGTTATGTCTGACCCTCGAGGCCCCACGGACTGTAGCCCGCCAGGCTCCTCTGGCATTTCCCAGACAGGAACGCTGGAGTGGCTTGCCATTTCCTCCTCCAGGGAGCCTCTGGACAGCCATTGCAAACTCACCACGAGTGGGAAGAATGTGGGCAACTCCTGGCCCCAAGGGAGAGAGCCTGGGGGGAACTCTGACCTTGCAGGCAACCGATTCAGGAGTCACAGAATCCCGAAGCTCAGTGATCCTCGGTGTCAGAGGATAAAGTGTCCATCAGGATTAAGTATCTGCATAGTAGCAGGCACAGAATGATGACAGGGAAGAACAATTTCACCAGGATTTTTTTTTAAGACTTTTTTTGATGTGGACCATTTTTAAAGTCTTTATTGAATTTGTTACAATATTGCTTCTGTTTTATGTTTTGGTTTTTCTGGCCTGGAGGCATGTGCAATCTCAGCTCCCAGACCAGGGGTCAAACCCACCCACACTCCCTGCATTGGAAGTGAAGTCTTAACCACTGGACCAGAGAAGGGCGCTCAGCATGATTTCAGTGATGACTGGGAGACATACCATGGCATCGTCTAAGTGGTGTTAACATCCATTGCTCCAAAAATATTACTGGGCAAAACAACTAGAGAGAAGCTCCCGCTCACGGCAACTAGAGAAAGCCCCATGTGCAACCCACTCCAGTAGGACCCAGCACAGCCAAAACAAACAAATAATTTAAAAAGAGAGAGAGAGAGGAGACCTAAGCAGGACCTTACTCAGAGCTAATGCTTATTTAGTTATTACTATGCGCCAGGCCATATGGTAAATTCCTCACCAGGCTTTGAGAAGGGTACTGTTATTATCTCCATTTTGCAAATGAGTAAATGACACTTAGAAACATTGTCACCAAGGGTCACCTTGTGCTCAGTCGCTGCAGTAGTATCCAATTCTGTGACGCCACGGACAGTAGCCCGCCAGGCTCCCCTGTCCATGGAATTCTCTAGGTAGGAATACTAGAGTGTGTTTCCATGTCCTTCTCCAGGGGATCTTCCCAACCCAGGGATCAAACCTGCGTCTCCTGCACTGACAGGCAGATTCTTAACCACTGAGCCAGCAGGGAAGCCCCAAGGGTCAACTAGGCCGTGATGAAATTAAGCGTCACCCAGAATTTCTGATTTGATTACCACCGTATTATTAATACTCAGTCTCCCATAACAGTACCATCCTCCAAGAGGCACCTAGGGGAGCACCAAAAGGGAGCGGAAAGCTAAAGATGGGGTTGAAGGTAGAAGAAGGGAAGAAATTTTCACAAAAAGATGGTGTCTTGTCCTAGATTAAAAGCAAGCATTTCTCTCCTAACTATAGCGACCTTCATTTTCTTCCCTGTGTCCATCTACATTTCCAAAATTTCTCTGACAAACACATGAAGGTGTATAAAGAAGTAACAGGTGACTTCTGGTATAGCCATGGCAGCTAAGTCAACCACTAACCCATCTCAACTGTTCCGTCAAGAGCTTGTAAACAAGTGTGCAGCATCAAGAATTCACCTTGTGATGAAGAGTGATAGGGAGATTGTTGGCCCACTTCAGGGATTTGATGGCTTTGGCATTATGGTTCTGGGAGATGTCACTGAGTTTGAAGTCACTCCAGAGGGAAGAATTACTAAATTAGATCAAATTTTGCTAAATGGAAAAACAATGCCAGTTCCTAGAAAAGGGCCTGAAGTGTGAAAGGATTTCCTTGATTTATGATAGATTCTCTTTTGTCTTATAATGACAACAAAATAGAATTTTTTAACATTTTAGTGCTTGTATTCTGGAAATTAAGTTTCCAATTAAAAGGAAATGCTTGGAAGATGTAACTGCCTGTTTTTGTAAGTTAATCATGATTATATTGAAAAAAGAAGAATAATTTGTTTTTTGAAGACCAAAAAAATAAAAAGCTGTTTCATTTTGTTTTGTTTTGTTTTAAAAAAGGCAATATTGTATTAAAATTGTCAATGAGGCAGATTCAGAGTTTTTAAGCAGAGGAATCAGGGTGCTTAACATTCCACGAATGGTCAGTTTTCATTCCAATCCCAAAGAAAGGCAATGCCAAAGAATGCTCAAACTACCGCACAATTGCACTCATCTCACACACTAACAAAGTAATGCTCAAAATTCTCCAAGCCAGGCTTAAACAGTATGTTAACCATGAACTTCCAGATGTTCAAGCTGGATTTAGAAAAAGCAGAGGAACAAGAGTTCAAATTGCCAATATCCACTGGATCATCCAAAAAGCAAGAGAGTTCCAGAAAAACATCTATTTCTGCTTTATTGACTATGCCAAAGCTTTTGACTGTGTGGATCACAACAAACTGTGGAAAATTCTTAAAGAGATTGGAATACCAGGCCACCTCACCTGCCTCCTGAAAATCTGTATGCAGGTCAAGAAGGAACAGTTAGAACTAGACCTGGAACAACAGACTGTTCCAAATCAGGACAGGAGACTGTCAAGGCTGCATACTGTCACCCTGCTTATTTAACTTCTATGCAGAGTACATCATGAGAAAGGCTGGACTGGGTGAAGCACAAGTTGGAATCAAGATTGCCGGGAGAAATAGCAATAACCTCAGATATGTAGATGACACCACCCTTCTGGCAGAAAACGAAGAACTAAAGAGCCTCTTGATGAAAGTGAAAGAGGAGAGTGAAAAAGTTGGCTTAAAACTCAACATTCAGAAAACTAAGATCATGGCATCTGGTCCCATCACTACATGGCAAATAGACAGGGGAAACAATGGAAACAGTGACAGACTTTATTTTGGGGGGCTCCAAAGTCATGGCAGATGGTGATTACAGCCATGAAATTAAAAGACACTTGCTCCTTGGAAGAAATGTTATCGCCAACATAGACAGCATGTTAAAAAGCAGAGACATTACTTTGCCAACAAAGGTCAATTTAGTCAAAGCTATGGTTTTTCCAGTGGTCATCTATGGATGTGAGAGTTGGACTATAAAGAAACCTAAGCGCTGAAGAATTGATGCTTTTAAACTGTGGTATTGGAGAAGATTCTTGAAAGTCCCTTGGACTGCAAGGAGATCCAACCAGTCAATCCTAAAGGAATTCAACCTTGGATATGCATTGGAAGGACTGATGCTGAAACTCCAATACTCTGGCCATCTGATTCAAAGAAATGACTCATCTGAAAAGACCCTGATGCTGGGAAAGATTGAAGACAGGAGGAGAAGGGAATGGCAGAGGGCGAGATGGTTGGATGACATCACCAACTCAATGGACATGAGTTTGAGCAAAGTCCAGGAATTGGGATGGACAGGGAAGCCTGGTGTGCTGCAGTCCATGAGGTCTCAAAGAGTCAGACATGACATAGCAATTGAACTGAATGACATCATTTCATATGACAGAGGAGGATGGTGAGACATCAAGATAGTAAACACCTTGCTCAGGGACAGGGCACGATGAAGTCAAGGGGAGAGAAACCAGGGATGCACCTGGTGGGGACTCGCTCCGTCTCACTGTGTTCTGCTGAATTTTTCCAACAAGGAAAGCATCGGGAAACCAGGGACAGATTAGGAAGATTAGTAGGGTGGCAGAGTGAAGCACGGAAAGGAGTTGGAAACAGCTGCCCAGAGAGGGTTGGACACGACTGAGCGACTTCACTTTCACTTTTCCCTTTCATGCATTGGAGAAGGACATGGCAACCCACTCCAGTGTTCTTGCCTGGAGAATCCCAGGGACAGGGGAGTCTGGTGGGCTGCTGCCTATGGGGTCTCACAGAGTCGGACACGACTGAAGCCACTTAGCAGCAGCAGCAGCAGCAGCAGCAGCATCCCAGAGAAAAACTACTGTAAGAAAGGGCTGGCCAGGCTCCAGGTTTGATCTCAGCCAGGGTGCTTGTGGCAAGAAGCAGCAAAGAGAAAATGTCAGACCACAGTGAAGGAAGGTGTGACCAAACCTGAAAACCAGGTGTGCCTAGAGCATGAAAGTGTTAAAGGGGTGAGAGATATATGTTTCGGAAGAGAAAGCAGTAGTGCAGTGGTTGACCTTCCTCACCCAGATATCAACCAAGGTTGAACTCCAAAATCCTGAAAGCCAAGAACTTAGGCACCTTCTCCCCACCCAATGCCCATCTGCCTCCACCACCACAGTTCAGGACGCTAAATTGGTACATCACAATTTTTTCCCTTAAGCATCACGTGGGACATTTATTATTTCCAAATGCAACATGCCTCTCATATGTTGATGAAATCCATTAAAAAAACATTTGTGGAAATAAAATGCTATGCAATATTTTACTGTTGCACCTATGAGAAGAAATTTCATTGCAGGAATTGATCCATGGAAGATAGTCCCACGGTTCCTCGTGTGTTATCTGCACCCCTGACCATTTTTCTCCAGTTCGAGAATGTTTATGATGGCTTCCCTGGTGGCTGAGTGGTAAAGAATCCACCTGCCAATGTAGGAGACACGAGTTCAATCCCTGATCCAGGAAGATCCCACACGCCGAGGAGCAACTAAGCCCATGCGCCACAACTATTGAGCCTGTCCTCGAGAGACGGGAGCTGCAACTGAAGCTCGCGAGCCTGAGAGTCCAGCTCTGCAACAAGAAAAGGCACTGAAATGAGAAGCCTGCTCACTCCAACTAGAGAGTAGCCTCCACTAGCCACTAGAGAGAAAACCTGTGCCGTGACAAAGACCCAGCACAGCCACAGTTTAAATATATATATATAAATTAATTAAAATAAACTTTAAAAATCATTAAAAAAAAAAAACACCTGGGACTTTCCCGATGGTCGCTAAGAGTCTATGCTCCCAATGCAGGAGGCCCGAGTTCAATCCCTGGTCAGAGAACTGGATCCCACATGCTGCAGCTAAGAGTTCACATGCCACAAAGACCATCAAAGGTCCTGAATGCTGCAACTAAGAACTGATGCAGCCAAACAAAGAAATAAATAAATATATTTTTTTAATTATTAAAAAAAAGAATGTACATCAGAACACAAGTCAGTACATTTTTGTAGACATAATCTTGAATCCACTTCAATTTACTGAAACATGAATAAGTACTGATTCTTTCACTATCGTTACAATGAGTTACTTGTGAGCCCCCCCTCTACCGCATTAAGACTATGTCTCTGGTTTGCCACTTGGTGGTCCCTAACCCTGTAAATATCCTCTGACCTCCTGGCCACTGGGCGAGGGGGGTGAGGTGGGGGCCGAGGGGGCAGGTGCTTAGGCACTTTTCAGACCCAGACACCACCCTGACCTTAGCCATTTTCTGATTTCTCATCTCCTGACAGACAGATGCCTGACACTGTCCATCGTAGGAGCCCTCAACATTCTGACTCCATGGATTTACCCTCCTGATCAAAATCAACTCATATGCCTGATCTTCACTCAGTCCATCTTGAGCAGGGATTGTATGGTGTCCTATGGATTAGTCAGTATCCTCCATGACACAAGCATTAGTAAAATGTTGGTAAGGGGAGATATTGGATTGAAAGAAGGATTCAGGAATAGAGGAGCTAGAGCTACCAAAGGGCTAAAGGGAACGAAGATAAAAGAACTTGCAGAAGAGTCAACACATAGGGACTTCCCTGATGGTCCAATGGTTGAAAATCTGCCTTCCAGTACAGGGGTTGTGGGTTCAATCCCCAGGAGGGGAACTAAGACCCCACATGCCTCGCAGGTCAACTAAGCCTGTGTACCCACCACAACTGCAGAGCCCATAAGCTGCAGCAAAGGACCCTGCATGGTGCAACTGAGACTCAACACAGCCAAAAATAATAATGATAATAAATAACACATAGACTGCAGACTCCAACCCCCTCCTACCTTCTCAAGGGTCATCCCACATATGACACTTTTTAAACCAGTATTTCAGGTGGCCCCTGGTCTGCCATGTTATTCTGTTCCAAACAGCTGTGCTCTTACTTTATTCCCTGGTGGAAATAATTAGGTGAACAGTGCACCACTCAATTCCCTTTGCCCAAACATACCTTACCAATGTTCATATGCCTTCACCCTAACCAACAGGCCATCTCTCTCCCATGGCTACTCACTACTCAGTAGACTCAGTCTCATGTAGAAAGAAAGAAGCTCTCAAGTGAGAAGATTCTGTTTTCTAGGAAAATTATGGCTTTCGAGCTTGGAAGAATTGATGGCCTTCAAATTAGATTTTTTTTTCCCCATTAAGAAACTATAAATATGCTTATAGGAGGAATTTAAGAAGTTCCAGACATTATTAGCATTATATTTACCTATATATGTTACCTATAAGGCAACACAAGCTTATATGAATTTATCAAAACTTTCCAAGACCTGTTCATTCAATGGCCATATTATCTCTATTGAACTGACCATTAAATATATTTCTGGGAGCAAGAAGACAGAATATTTGAATTCAGGAGAGGTCTCAGGGGTTAAAAAAAAAAAAAAAAAAGTTGAAGTATATAACTACTGTCTGTACACTTTCCCAGCCATTACACAGGGAGAAATTTCCTGGCATAATCATTATTGTCATTTCCTTCAACTGTTGGATTAACACTTCAGATTTCCACCTTCCAGAGTTTTTAGAGGATGCCATGTGTACTCACCCTCTGAATTATATAACAGGTAGCTTGAAATCAGCCTTGCTTCCTTTTCTTTGATTGATTTTTATGTCTAAGTGGATTTTTCAGACACTCAACTCATTGGAAAAGACTCTGATGCTGGAAAAGATTGAGAGTAGGAGGAGAAGGGGGTGACAGAGGATGAGATGGTTGGATGACATCGCCGATGCCATCATCACCCTGCATCATCGATGGACATGAAACTGAGCAAACTCCGGGAGATAGTGAAGGACAGGGAAGCCTGGACTGCTGCAGTCCATGGGGTCACAAAGAGTCAGATACAACTTAGGAACTGAACAACAACAACTTGAACTTGAATCTGAAACATGGAACCTGAGAGACCAAGCCAGGCCATGAAAGGGAGAGAGAGTCACACCAGACTGGAAAGCTCTTCCCTTGTATTCTGCCTCATCAGCCATAGTTCATGTCCACTTTGAATGGGAGTGAGCATTTAGCTGATCTCAGGAGCAAGCTGAAACAGAAGAAACTATTTCAGGAAGGAAAGGTACGGGACTTCCATTGTGGTCCAGTGATTAAGACTTCTAGTTTCTCCAATGCAATACTGTAAAGCAATTGTCCTTCAATTAAAAAACAAATGAACAATGGCTCTGAGTTTCCAATGCAGGGGTCATGGGTTCAATCCCTGGTCATAGAACTAAGATCCCACATGCCGAGTGACAAGGCCAGGAAAAAAAAAAAAAAAGTCCCTTGAAGGAAGGATGATCTCTTACAAAGTAACCCTCAAATCACTTGAACTTAAGGTGTTTAATTATAAGACAAATGTACATGAACTGGTGGTTAACTGGCTCCCTGATTGGACCTCAAATACAAGATCATCACTGTCATTTTACAGATAAGTAAAATGGGGTCAGGGATGGAAGGCAGGATGTTTATATGAGTCAAGGACCCATGATCATATAACATCCTCCCATCCCAACTGATTTGTGCACTCCCACTCCCAACTCCATAATTGCATTACTTATCCACCCTTCATTCATTCAAAGTTTATTAAGCATCTAATAGGCACCAGGCCTTCATAACCATGATGTGGTTGCTACTGGGGAAGTTGCTAGACTAACAGGGAGAGAAACACAAAACTCGCAGCCCTGTGAGGATGCTGAGTTTGAGCCCAGTGGGCCACAGCAAGGAACCCAGCTGGATGGCTGCTGCAGAGACTTCTGGGAGCAGTGACAAGGACTCGAGCTCCAGTCATCACACCAGAGAGGAAGGGATGAGCTCAAGCAATATTGTATAGGTTAAAATTAGCAGAATTGCTAGTTGATGGAATGGGAGAAGTAATGCCAAGGGGGCTCCCCAATATCCCCTCCCTCAGAATTTGTCTTGAGTGTCTGGTCACCTATAAGAAATGGGATGTAGTGAGGAAAGTGAGCAGGTTATCCAGAAGGCCAATTAGAATGGGAAAAATAAGAGAGCACCACCAAAAAGGCCCTGAAAGGAGAGAGGAAGGAGAGACTCCTTCCAACCAGGAAGGCTTCCTAACAGAAGTGATCCCTGAACTGAACCTGAAAACAAAGTAGGACGTGAAGAGCTGATGGGAGGGCAAAGCATTCTGGGTAACGGGCCAGAATGGGCCAAGCAAGAGGAGGTGGGTTTGGGGGATGCAATGGAGCCCATTGTGGCCCAAACAGAGGATGGGGAAGGAGGCATGGACCACAGGCGGTGCAACTGGCTAGTGATCCAGCTTTCTAAACAGGGCCTCAAATGCCAGGGAAGAGTTTGGGTTGTCCCCTGGGTAGGGGGAGAGCAGGCAGGTGACAAAATCAAAGCAGAGCTTCAGAAGATGCGTCCCCAATGTTTTCAGAGTCAGTGAGACTTCTGTCAGCCTTCTGAGCCTAATCCAAAACCAGAGGAGTCGATCCCACTGCTTTGGAGGCTTGAAAGTGAATAGAAATGAAATTAAATAAAACCCCTTCCACCATCCTCTGGTTGATCTCTCTCCAGCAAGAGCGGATGGAAAGAGGGAGCAAGGATGGTGTTGGCCCTTTCACACTGCTTAACAGGTAGGTCTCGGATAAACTGACGGTCATCACGGAGTGCCTAGTAACCAGGGACAGTGTCCAGCCTCCGAGGAAAGGGCGAGTTTTCCGGAGAAGCTGGGGAGAGGAGCTTTTGGAGTCCTCTGACAGACTTGCAGGTGAAGAGAGGGGTGGGGCGGAGAAAGCACCATCTCACTCCTGGCAGCCCTGACTCCACCCCGACAAGGAGCTGGCCAGGGGACAGGGCGCCCAGGGAGCCCGGCATCCTGTGTCCACAGCCCATAGCATCCTCATGGCACTCATGGACTCGTGCAAGTAAGACACAGGATTGCAAAAGAAAGAAATGAAGTACCAGGTTTGAGAAAAGTCCCAGGAGTCCTGCAGAATGGAATGCAGCAAGTGTCTCAGCCCCTGGTGCCCTGGCACAGTCAGCACCCCAAATCCAAACATTGACCCCCTCAAGGTCACCAGCCAAGAGGAACTGACCCACCCATCCTTCAGTCTCTCTTCATCAATTTGGGACTCCCTGGCAACAAGGGACACCAAGGCCGGTACCTGGACTCCATCTTAGAGTCAGAACCTCGCACAGCACCTGGCAGAAGCTGGACAGACTAGCTGACTCAGATGGCGAGAGAGCCAGGCCGGAGGCTGAGAGCTATGAACAAATTAACATCTCTTAGAAACGGGTAATGTTAGCTAATCGTGTCACTACAAAATATTCTACACTAACCTTGCCTCCTCGTGTGTGGGCTCAGTTGTTAAGTCATGTCTGACTCAGTGCAACACTGTAGCCCACCAGGCTCCTCTGCCCATGGGATTTTCCCGGCAAGAAAACTGGAGTGGGTTGCCATTTCCTTCTCCAGGGGATCTTCCCAACCCAGGGATCGAAACCGGGTCTTCTGTCCTGGCAGGTGGACTCTTTACCACTGAGCCAGTTACATGTATGTGTATACATATATGATTAGATACACACAAACACACATATACATACATGTGTGTATATGACACATATATATGTATATATGTGTGTGTATATGTATGACAAATGATTAAATTGTGCTATTTCTTATGATTTTTCAGGTCCAAATCTGAACTGTTGTTTTGGAGAAGTCTCTTTATTGGGCTTTATCATTTTTATGGGAGAAAATACTGCACACCCTGTGGTGGAGATTTGGAATTTTTGCACACCCTCTGCATGGGCTCTTTGTACTCCTGGCAACTGTGACCCAGTTTCCTTTCATGAACATCATCTTGCCCTAATTTGCTTGGTGGAACTGTCAACAAGACTGACATCCTCTCCCTTGGCTGAAGGGCTGGGGCCATCATCAAGGCCAGACAAATTAAACTAACTCTCTCTCTTTGGGGATTTGGTATCCAGCAGAGGGATCCAAGGAAAGAAATCAATTATTAGACTTTTATTAAAAAGAATATCTACTTTATACTTTTCACACAAAGTAACATATAATGTCAAAAGAAATAGCAATGCCACATCACTCCGGAGCCAGCAGGGAAATTGTTAGGAGGACTGTGATCCCAGAAGCATGGACAGGGGCTGAGGGGGCACCATTGACCAAGGACTCAGCTCTGTACCCTGGAGAGATAAAGTAGCTGAGAATATGGCCACCTTCCCCTTCTTTCACCTTCCTCATGCCTTAAACATGTTTTTAATGTATTACATTTTTTTTTGTCTTTATTGAATTTGTTACAATATTGCTTCTGTTTGTGTTTTGCTTTTTTAGGCCAGGAGGCTTTAGGATCCCTGACCAGTGATCAAACTCACACCCCCTACACTTGTAGGTGAAGTCTTAACCACTGGACCACCAGGGAAGTCACTAAACTTTTTGATATAAACCAACAAAGTCTTGCTGCTGCTGCTGCTAAGTCACTTCAGTTGTGTCCAACTCTGTGCGACCCCATAGACGGCAGCCCACCAGGCTCCTCTGTCCCTGGGATTCTCCAGGCGAGAATACTGGAGTGGGTTGCCATTTCCTTCTCCAATGCATGAAAGTGAAAAGTCAAAGTGAAGTCGCTCAGTCGTGTTCGCTGTTAGCAACCCCATGGACTGCAGCTTACCAGGCTTCTCCGTCCATGGGATTTTCCAGGCAAGAGTACTAGAGTGGGGTGCCATTGCCTTCTCCGAACAAAGTCTTAGTCACTGATTATTCCAGGGGAGTGGAATAATCCCACAGAAGAAATATAAAAGTTATAATCTTTGTCTTTAATATTCCTTCCTACTGCATAAGATGTGATGACTATTATATAATTTAATACAACAAACCCACCATATAGGATCTGTTGTGCCCATTTCACAATATAGTTGGGGATCCAGGAGACAGCAGCGCCCTAGTTGGATTCTGACATGAGTGTGGCAGACCACAGAAAAAATTGTCAGTAGATGAAGTGGTTTGGCCAGTGGGGTTATCATATGGCCCACAGGTGGTTCTTCGTAAATACACTGTGCTAAGTAAGCACTTAACTACAAAAGCCAAATGTATTAGGCACAAAACAACTAAACAAAAGCACCAGGTGTGATAAATGTAATAAATTAACTGCCCAATACTCAGAGATTAATATTGAAGGCAACACCACACACTGGGCCAAACAGTGAGCTTATTAAGGTTCACAGGAATGAACATTCTTATGTCTGTTATAACTTGTAAGGATGCTGGGCGTGAGGTAATAAAAAGACTGGCCCTCTGATATGACACTGCCTGTGGTCAGCTGCTGCTATCAGAGTCCTGGAGAGAGGGGGAGGTTATATTTGGGAGCTGATGCCAAGGCAGTGGCACCTTTGGAAATGCCAGACATATTTTGTTAACTAATAAGAAACATTCAAAAAGAGGGAAGAGGAGGAGGGGGAGGAGCAGGGAGGAGGAGGAGTGGGGAGGATGGGGAGGGAAAAGGGGAGGGGGAAGGAGGAAAAAGGAGAGGAGGAGAATTAAATGGGAGAAAAAAAAACCTTCAGTTCATTCACCCCCATGGAACTGCCTCTCAGGTAAGTCCTAGATTCTGATTGTCTACTAACCCAACTCTCCAGGCTTCCCCATGCACGGGTAAACCCCATATAGCCACTGACATTAGCTGGACTCAGTTTCTGTTGCTTGCAACACCTGCTTCCTAGGGGGCCCCAAATTAGAACTAAATAACCAGACCATCAGGGTACAAATGGAAGCAACGATCACCCTCAGCTTATGCTGTAATCTTGAGCAGGTAGAACATTTAAGTCTCTAGAACATCCTTTTTTGAATGAAGAACCATCAAATGAGCACCCGTTGGGTACAGCATCTCATGACAACCATTTTCAGAGAGAGAGAGAGACAATCAATAACCATTTTGTCCTGTACGACCCGCCCTGCTCTTAAACATTTCCTTCGGGTGACAAGGTCCACAGCAGCTGTTGGCCTGGATTATGTTTCAGTCAGTTTTCCTGCAATTTAGTATTAAATAATCCATTAACACATGCTAAGCAGGGCAACATGCTGCTTTGATTGTCACTACCCTCTTTTTACAAGAGTTTGGAACGTATTTTTGGGAGACTGAGTTGAGCAAACACAGACCACCTTAGGGGTTAGTGTGGGAAGCACAGAATTGAAGTGTTTCTAGAGAGGGGGGAAAGTAACGCGTGTCTGTGCATTTCAGTCTAACGAAATGGAACACAGTGGAGACGTGCAGGGTTTTCACGTTTTTAGTGACTGTCATAATATTAGCATCTTTTCTTGGTGTGCTCACTCACTAGGTACTTGCAGCTATTTTAGCATCTTCTTTTTATTTGTTATTTCATTTAATCCTCACTGGTGAAGAAGCAACACAGACTGTGACTGAGATGTGTCCACTGCCTCGCAGATGTTGAGTAGGACAAGCAGGGATTTAAATTCAGGTTTTTCTTCATACAAACAAACTGATGGTTGCCGGGGGAGGGTGGGGGGTGGGAGAAGGATGGAGTGGGAGGTTGGGGTTATAGATGAAAGCTTTTATATACAGAATGGATGAATAACAAAGTCCTACCCTATAGGACTACTGTATGGCACAGACAACTATATTCAATATCCTATGATATATATTGTTAACCTTAAAAGTGTATTCTAATATACACCAGGTGCAAACAAATACTGTTTGATTCTATTTTACAAGGTACCTAGAATAGTCCAATTCACAGAGTCAGAAAGGACATTGGTAGATGCCCGGGCCAGGGGGTGGGAGGGTTGGGGAGGGGGAAAGGAGAGCTGGGGTTTAATGGGGACAGAGCTTCAGTTTAGTTAGGCGACAAACCCAGGAGCTAGATAATGGACAGAGTTGTGCAAAAATGTGAGTGTACTTAGTGCCACTGAAGCTGTACAGTTAAATATGGTTATAATAGTATTTCATTTTATGTTTTACCACAATTTTTAAAAATAGTGAAAAAAATCCTTTGATAAACATGTGACAAATACTATGATAAATAATAACAGAAAAGAATCTTTTAAAACATGCCTATACATATATATATATCTGCAGAAATTAACACACCATTGTAAATCAACTATACTTCCATTTTTTAAATTGAAAATTAATTAATTAATTAAATTCAGGTTTTGCAAATTCCAGAGCCTAGGGTTTTCCCAGCCTTCCTTGACAATCCTTCTAAAAATGAGGAACTCACTTTAAACTCACTCTATACATGAGATTTTGAGATTTTGGTTTCTGAGTTGGTTTCATCCAACCTTCTCTTGTAAATGAGAACAGTGAGGCTGAGGGTGAGGGGGATCTTAATTAGCACTAGAACTTGGCTCTTCTGAACCCCAAACAAGTTGCCTTCCCACAGCCTCACCCCACAAGAAACCCTCCCTTAAATCCATCACTGTGCTTATTAGGTTGAAGTCCTTGTTATTCCAATTCTGCAAGTAACAAATCTTACAAATAACAAATCAACACATGAGGCCTGCATTAACACTTGCTACTCTTTCCTTTGCCCGCATATTTCTGTTTTTTCATCTTCTCCTTACTGGAACCACCTCCCAGGTCCTGCTGCCATGTAGCTCTAGTAGCTGCTGGCTTCTGGCTATAGCAGTCCCATTTTGGAGCCTGGAGTCATTCGGGAGTGACCAGGGACAGTGGGAAACAGGAGAGCTGTCAAGAAGGGCTGGTTTCAAGGGCAAAGGAACAGCTGGGACTGGAGCCGGCCACTGCCAGCCGGGTGAGGGCAGAGCCGGCCCTGGGGAGCAGGAGGGTGCAGACGTCTGGCCACAACCCTGCAGAAGCCAGCGAGCTGGAGCCTGACAAGGCTTAACTGTCCCTCTAGGGCCGAGCTTGGGATGAACAGGTGTTCCCACGGCTGATTGGGCAGCTCAGCTCCTAACAGGAACACAGGCGGAGGCAACCGGGCAGAGAACAGAGGCATTTATTCCTAGGTGAACAGGAACACTGAGCCTGCAGCCGGCCAGAGGTTAAGGCAACCCTGAGGGGCAATGCTACTTAAATAGCGGTCCATAAAGGTGGGGTCTGGATGCTCGCCACCCAAAAGCCAATAAAACAGGCCAGCTTGTGGACAGGAAAGCTTGCTTTATTTCAGATCCCAACAACTGGGTGGGGAGGGTGGACATCTGTCTGAAGGCCAATTCCCCCACAACCCCCACCCCCACCCCCATGACAAGCAGAGAGTGAAAGCTTTTATAGACAGAGGGAGGGGGCTACAGGCGGAACCAGCACAGTCAGCTCTGATAGTCATCTCCAGATTGGTCATCGGTGGTCTGGCCAGCGTCATCTTGATTGTTTTAGGTACAGTTCATCTTCAGTGCCAGAGTAGTTTGCTTCCATTCCTCTGAGGCCAGTTCTGGGAATTGAGGCAGCTCATGTCCTGGGGAGAGTCTGGTCATCCTGCAGTTAACTCTCCCACCCAGTGGGGGTTTCAGTATCTACAACACAGCTCACAGGACATGGCTCAGAGTCTTATCTAAAGGCCCTTGACTCTGCTTAATGACTTCCTTAGTACTATTTGGTCTCCTTTACTGTTTCCCTTAGTTACCACATGTTCTCACTTCTCTGGTTAAATTTCTTCTTTGACTAAAGTTTTTCCACAGACAAAAGGTAGGCAGAGGACACAGGGGACAAGGACCGCAGGGTCCTGCTGTGTTTCACCTAGTGAACAGCATCAGCGTCACCCAGGAGTTTGTCAGTATGCAAATTTCAGGCCCCACCCCCAGGCCTACTGAATCAGAACCTGCTTTTTAACAAGATCTCCAGACGATCCCCGTGCACAGTAAAGGTTGAGAAATGCTGGTGGAGGACAGCGGGTCTCCAGGTGGTGTTCCCAGACCAGCAGCAGCGGAGAATTTGTGAGAAATGCACATTGTCAGGCTCCATTCCCAGCCTCTGAGGATGGGGCTCAGCAAAGCGTCTGAACGAGCCGTCCTGGCAGGTCTGAGGCACGTTAGAGTTGGAGCAGCGCTGATTCAGAACATTGTAGCTGTGTAGTCGCTCAGTCATGTCTGACGCTTTGCCACCCCGTGGACTGCAGTCCACCAGGCTCCCCTGTCCACGGGATTTCCCAGGCCAAAATACTAGAGTCGGTTGCCATTTCCTTCTCCAGGGGATCTTCCCGACACAGGGACTGAACTCGCATCTCCTGCATCAGCAAGCGGGTTCTTTAATGCTGAGCCACCAGGGAAGCCTGATTCAGAGTATAGCTTATACATCTCAGAACGAGGCAGTTTGGAAGGATCTCAAGAAAGCCGTCCTTACTGTGGCTGGAAGACCTAGGAAATGAGCTCCAGTTGGCTATATCTGCTGCTGTTGCAGCCTCCTGACATACTAACCCACAGAGATCAGATCCAGAATCCTCACTTCCCTAATCCTCATATTCCCCCCTGAGCTGAGATTCCCAGGTTTCACATCTGAGCTGGTCCGAAGGTCTCTGTATCCAGAACTGGTCATTCCAAATTAGTGTTAACATATTCAGGCAATCTGGACCCGCCTTCCTCACCACCCCTGCTCTGGCCACAAACCAGAAGAGCCAAGATAGGTAATCTAACTAGGGTCTCCCTGCCCTTAAGGACCAGATATGACCCGCTGGAACTTTTGTCGGTCCTTGACTTGTAGAAATCCAGGTTCCTCTCACAAGCTTTCTGGCTGTTCCTGAAAAGTTTGCATAATCTAAGGGTCCCTTCCAGGTTCAGGTTCCTGTAGCTAAATCAGGTCAGCAGGTGGATAACCTCACTTACCCCTGAATGGTTTTGCTAAGTCGCTTCAGTCGTGTCTGACTCTGTGCGATCCCATAGACGGCAGCCCACCAGACTCCCCCGTCCCTGGGATTCTCCAGGCGAGAACACTGGAGTGGGTTGCCATGTCCTTCTCCAATGCGTGAAAGTGAAAAGTGAAAATGAAGTTGCCCAGTTGTGTCTGACTCTTAGCGACCCATGGACTGCAGCCTACCAGGCTCCTCCATCCATGGGATTTTCCAGGCAAGAGTACTGGAGTGGGGTGCCATTGCCTTCTCCATGAAGCCTCCTAATTCCCAAATCACCAACCTGGGCAATGGACCCAGCACAGTTGTGGTGTCTGTGGATTAAAAAAAAAGTCCCATTGGAAGTAGCAGACTTTCCAAAGGTCCTGGGAAAGGGGAAAGGGAAGCATGTCTCAGAAAAGCAAATCATTTCCAATTAAGTAACATCATCCCCATTCTTTCTTTTAATTAATTTATTTATTTGGTGGCACCAAGTCTTAGCTGCAGCATGTGGGATCTAGTTCCCTAACCTGGGATGGAACCTGGGCCCCTGCATTGGGAGTATGTAGTCTTAGCCATGGGACCACCAGGGAGGGGGTCCCTATTATCCCCATTCTTAAAAGTCCCAGCACCTACCACGATATCCTAATATTCTTTCCTGTCTCTTTTCACCCCCTTCCTATCTTCTCTCTATTCCTCTCTTCCGCACTGCCCCACCCCATCACCACACTGTTGCTTATTTACAATGCAGAGAAATTTATCTCTTGACACTCACTAAAGTATGCCCCCCTTACCTCATCTTCTATACCAAGAAGTATATTTTCCTCAATAAAATATTTTCTTTCCTAACAGTAATTCTAGTGTCAGCTAAGAGACAAATAGATAAATAGCATGAGTTTTTGCTCCACTAAAGCACACAGCCCCTCCTCCTTCCTGTTCCCTCACTGGAAAAGTCTTGATCTTCCTTTCTTGTCCCGTTTTCTGAACCTAACTTGAGACCTCTTCTTTTGTTCTTATTAATTCAGGTTATTTTCTCTCCTTCGTTTGAGACCAAAACCTCTTTCCTAGATCTTTTATCTTGTACAAAGCTAGCCATTACCCACACTACTGCCAAGAATTTTATAACTTTCACCCGGGAATCCATTCCAAGGCAAGCTTTACTCAAAAGTCAAAATCTGGATATTCTCAGTGTAAAGGCTAGAGTTCCCTTCCAAGGCCTAGGGGCTTAGGGGTCCCAGGGGGAAAGGAATTCCTTCAGTAATTCTGCCCTCGTGTTCACTCCCAACACCAGCATCCTAGCTTAGGACCCTCACTATCCTTTCCTCCACAATTACAACGTCATGAATGATGTCCCTGACTGGGTCCCCATCCTACTCACCACCTCCAGGTCCCCATTGACAGAGCCAGCTCTGTGCTCGCAAATCTTCAACAGCTCCCAGTGGCCGATAGAATAACACTAACAGCCCCCAGCTCAAGTCCTCCACTGAAATGAGAACGGAGTGGTGGAAGGAAGATGGGAAAACAGAAAGCCAGGCAGAGGAGGAGACAGCACTGGTATCTCAGCGTGGAGAAGGGAAGAGGGAGAGCTGGTATCCACGCAAGACAGTAGAAATCGGGGCACTAGCCACGAAGGTAGTTACCATGAAGGTAACCCACGGGACGAGGGCGAGACATCCTGGGGGCCGCCTTGGCCATCACAGAGAGTCAGCTCAGGAACCAGACCTCCGGGCACTCTTATTATGAAAAGAGCTGGAACAGGAGAACAAGTTATGATAGTCAAACATGGGGGATGGAGAAAAATGAGCCAGGTCAAAGGCCAGTTTGCCAAGGGAATTGGTGCTCTCCAGAAGTAGAGAATAAACGTATGGATATCAAGAGATCCAGACGTATGGATCTCTATGTTTGTGATGCAAAAGTATGGATCAGGAGATTGGGATTGACATATATACACTATGTGTACTGTGTATAAAATAGACAACTAATGAGAACCTACTGTGTAGCACAGGGAACTCTACTCAGTGCTCTATGGTGATAAAAATGGGAAGGAAATCCAAAAAAGAGGGGATACGTGCACACATATAGCAGATCCACTTTGCTGAACAGCACAAACTAACAGCACTGTAAAGCAACCATACTCCAGTAAAAATTAATTTTTAAAAATCCGTGCTAATGCAATGTCTCCATTTTGTCTTGTTACACTCCCCTGAGGGGTTAGGGAGATGCGTATGAATGGCCAGCTTTGGGATCTTATTTCCAGAATAAACGCCACTTGTTTCACTCCTTCACCTGAACAAGGTATAAAGGTTTTGTTTGCCTTCCACATTCCTGCTTCTTTCCTTGAGTTGTGCACCTATGGCCTGTGCTTTGGGACTCATGCTGCCCTGGACAGAAAGTTCTCCAAGGTCAGGTGCTCCACCTTATGGGTTAAATGGCTGTGTGTGGCCCTGTTTCAGCATATGAACTGTGTGTATAGTATCATTTAGATGTTGCTAATGAAGGGCTGGGAGAAGGAAATAGCAACCACTCCAGTGTTCTTGCCTGGAGAGTCCCAGGGACAGAGGAGCCTGGTGGGCTGCCGTCTGTGGGGTCACACAGAGTCGGACACGACTGAAGCCACTTAGGAGCAGCAGCAATGAAGGGCTGGAAGCAGCCGAAGGAACCATGTGAGGGGCTGAGAAGGTGATGCTAGTCGAGAAGAGTCTTCGCCACATGCAGTGAGAAATCATTATTTTGTGTGTGTGTTTAAAGCCAAATCTAACCCCAGGGGAAGTCTGAGTGGAATATTGAAAGGCACAGATGAGATGGAGAAAAAGTCATAGCTATTTGTCCAGGAGGTGATGGGGTGAAGCTCTGGGTGTTTCAAGGAAAGCATTGCCTAGGGAAACTGGTAAGGAGGATAGGTGTTCTGTGAGTGGCAGCAAGCATTTGGTTCGCTTTTGGTTTGGATTCAGAAAGACTTGGGTTTGACTCCCCGCTTGTTATTTTCCAGATTATTGGCTAGTTCCATTTATGTAGTCTCAGTTTCCTCATCTGTGAAATGGGAATCCAAGTACCCGCCCCAAAGATTTGTGGGAAGAATGAAATGGGGCCATTGCCCTAAAAGTATCAAATATCTGGTCCACACTCAAAAAGCGCTGGTTCCTTTCTTCCTTCCCTCCTTCCTTCCTCATTCCCTGCGCTCGTCCCATTAAACCAGCACCTAGAAGGCAACCCCTGCGTGCGTGCTATCTTGTATCCGACTCTCTGCAACCCTACTGGCTGTAGCCCGCCAGGCTCCTCTGTCCATGGGATTGTCCAGGCAAGAATACTGGAGTGGGTTGCCATTCCCTCCTCCAAAGGGTCTTTCCGACCCAGGGGTCAAGCCCCAGTCTCTTCTTTCTGCCTCCTGCACTAGCAGGCGGGTTCTTTACCACTAGCGCCACCTGGGAAGCCCAGAAGGCAGTACATTCGTAATGAAATAAAATTACATTGTCTTCCCCCGGAAGCGTGTCTCCAACGAACTCTGACAAAGTTTGGAAAACTAGCAAATAATCATATAGGAATTATCCAGAGTGCAAAGAGGAATCACTGAGAAACCAATTTCATCCCCAGCTTCTGAGGGATTATTACAAGCAGTGGTGAGTAATAAGTATATAAAGATGACTGGCATTACAATAGCCCCATTCATCCACCAACATTTTCAAAGTCTCTCAGAAATTTTTCCAAAACCGAAACCCATCCCTCTCCCAAGAAACAAGCATTTTGCTGGTTTATCTGTGAAATGATGTCTCCACCATTCCCCCCAGCCTTCTCTCCCATCCTGGGTGAAAAACATTCCTTCTACTGAGCTGCCTCAGAGACATGGCTGGGAACAATGTTCAGGTGGAGAGGGTCAGAAGAGACAGGAAATGAGGATTTGCCTGACATCCAGCCAGGATGTCAGAGGTAACTGTTCAAAACTTTGACAATGGTTCATTAAAAGCAATGAAATAAGACCATTTGCAGCAAGATGGATGGACCTAGAGATTGTCACACGAGGGAAGTAAGTCAGACAGAGAAGGAGAAATATTGTACAACATCCCATATATGCGGAATCAAAAAAGAAATGATACAGATGAACTTACAAAACAGAGAGAGACTCACAGACTTAAGAGAACGAACTTATGGTTGTCGGGGGGAGGGATGGTGGGAAGGGACAGTTAGAGAGCTGGGGATGGACATGTACACACTGCTGTATTTAAAGTGGATGACCAACAAGGACCTGCTGTCTAGCACAAGGAACTCTGCTCAGTGTGATATGGCAGCCTGGGTGGGAGGGGAATTTGGAGGAGATGGATTCATATGTATGTATGGCTGAGTCCCTTCACTGTCCACCTGAAACTATCACAACATTATTAGTCAGCTATCAGTTCACTTCAGTTCAGTCGCTCAGTCATGTCCAACTCTTTGCGACCCCATGAATCGCAGCACGCCAGGCCTCCCTGTTCATCACCATCTCCCGGAGTTCACTCCGACTCATGTCCATCGAGTCCATGATGCCATCCAGCCATCTCATCCTCAGTCGTCCCCTTCTCCTCCTGCCCCCAATCCCTCCCAGCATCAGAGTTTTTTCCAATGAGTCAACTCTTCTCAAGTACTGGAGTTTCAGCTTTAGCATCATTCCTTCCAAAGAAATCCCAGGGCTGATCTTCTTAAGAATGGACTGGTTAGATCTCCATGCAGTCCAAGGGACTCTCAAGAGTCTTCTCCAACACCACAGTTCACAAGCATCAATTCTTCGGTGCTCAGCCTTCTTCACAGTCCAACTCTCACATCCATACATGATCACTGGAAAAACCATAGCCTTTACTAGACGGACCTTAGTTGGCAAAGTAATGTCTCTGCTGTTGAATATGCTATCTAGGTTGGTCATAACTTTTCTTCCAAGGAGTAAGCGTCTTTTAATTTCATGGCTGCAGTCACCATCTGCAGTGATTACCCCAATACAAAATAAAATGTTCAGTACACACTGCTATATTTAAAATGGATAACCAACAAAGACCTCTTTTATAGCACAGGGAACTCTGCTCAATGTTATGTGGCAGCCTGGGTGGGATAGGAGTTTGGGGGAGATGGATACACATATATATACGGCTGAGTCCTTTCACGGTTCACCTGAAAAGACCACAACACCGTTAATCGGCTATACCACAATACGAAATGTTTTTGGTGTTAAAAAAATATAAATAAATGAAAAAGAAAGAAAAGTTAAAAAAGAAACTTTTGAAATGGCTGTGAGTGGTACATGCAAGAAGTCTCCAGACAGACAGGGCACCCTGTGAGGTACCTCCACCCCCGACTTCCAGATGCTTCTCACCCACAGAGCTGAGGTGCGTTGTGAGCCGTAAGAGCTGTCGTGGGGACCATTTGCTTCAGTTCACTTTTCTGTGGGCATGTATGCTGAGAGCAGCCAGCTGGTGACCCATGTAGGCAGAAAAACAACTTCGCTGTTGGGAAAAACACAATGTCTGCATCTGGCAAAATGCAGACTCCCACAGGGCCCTTCACGGAGCTCCTCGGTGACTCAGAGAGGAGAATGTCACCTTCTGAGTCACCAGCGTCGTTGCCCTGGCCAGCTGGCCTTGCCACCCCCCAGATCTCCTCCTCGGATCCTGACAAGCTCTTCAGTGAGACCACCACCAAGGGCCACCAGGAGATGCTGGGTTGGTGTTGGCAGACACAGAGAAGTACTTCTGACTGCCCTAGTTCAGTGGAATGGTTGGGGCCTTTGGCAGCTAACCTAGAAGGACACATTCCTTTATGTTGGCATAATCCATTTTGATTAAGAAATCCATCCAGAGCAGGCTTGAAATTGTCCTCTAGCAAACAGGGTCATTTTGGCAAAGAGGACAAGAAGAAAGAGCGTGGACAGAGAGCCTCTTCTGCGGTGGGGGCCCCCGGAGCAGGTCTGACTGCTCCATGCAGAGCCGGGTGTGACTGAGCATTGAAAGCCGCCCAGCTGGTCAAAGGCTGAGCTCTACCAGCGCGTGGTAATGACACAGACCCAGGGTAAGTGCATAAGCGAGACTGCAGGCGGACGGCCACTTGGTTCAGGACAGAGGCCCTTGGTTAAATTGCTTTAACTTTCAGCTGGGCTTGTGGCTTTGAGTTCATGGAGCTCCAGGAAACACCAGGGAGAGATAACATGGCATGGTACAAAGAAAACAAACTTATTTTTTCCTCAAATGGTAATATTTATTGGGCAAAGGGATTACAGTTAACGAGGTGGTCATAAACTACATAACAAATAAACTGATACTATATATGTATTAGTAAAAAGTGAAAGTGTTAGTCACTCAGTCTTGTCTGACTCTCTGTGACCCCATGGACTATATAGCCCACCAGGCTCTTCTGTGTATGGAATTCTCCAGGCAAGAACACTGGAGTGGGTAGCCATTCCTACTCCAGGGAATTTTCCTGACCCAGGGATCAAACCTGGGTCTCTTGCATTGTAGGCAGATTCTTTACCATCTGAGCCACCAGGAAAGCCTATATATATATATATATATATATATATATATATACACACTTATAATGTGATGTATATATTATATAATCATAATCATTATAATATTTGTATAACTATAATATTTATACACATGTATATGTGATGTATAAATACTATAAGTATGCACAATATTTACATTATTTCCATAATATATAAATACATGCCAACTGATGTGTGTGTGTGTACATGTATGTACAGTTAGGAACAAGTGCTCTATGTTAAATGCAGATCCTAAATAGCATTCTTTTGTCTGTTTTTTGGTTTGTTTGAGAACAAGCTTTTACGGCGGGCCTGGCCTTCTTCTCCCTTAGTCTTTGCGTTAGTAAAATGGGAATTATGCATATCTAGCTCACAGGGTTGTGGTCAGGGTGAAACCTTGTCGGGGACTGCATTATTGTCCTCAGTCTTCGTTCCTCGCTCATGCTTTGCCTGGTGAGGTTGAAGTGCCCTGCTCCCAGCCCACCACCTCCTCCTCCTGACTCCCCATCCCCTGGCTTTAGCTTCAGCCACGTCACTTGCTTTGACAGAGTGAACGAGCTGAACACCACAGTGTGCCAATTCCTAGCACAGGCCGTGGAGGCCTTGTGTGCTTCCACCTGGTCTCTTGTCCCTCCGTCACAGGCAAGAGAAAAGCATGCCTTGGCTGGACTCCTGCTCCCAGGAGGGTGAGAGACACACAGAGAGGAGCCACCTCAATGACCAGAGCCCAGAGCACAGCCATCCTGGTTAGCTCACAGACCTGCAGCAAGAACCACCTAACCACCCCCAGCCCCACTCAACCTAGATCAGCCAAAGCCTGGACAGGATGAACAAGAACAAATGATTGACTTTGGGTTTTGTTTGCTCTTCTTTCTCTACTTGCTTTAGGTGTAAGTTTAGGTTGTTTGTTTGAGATTTTTCTTGTTTCCTGAGGCCAGATTGTATTACTATAAACTTCCTTGGAAGCAACTTAAATGTCCATCGACACAGGAATAGATAAAGAAGATATGGTACATATATACGATAGAATGTTAGCCATAAAAAAAGGATGAAATAACGCCATTTGCAGCAACATGGACGGAGCTAGAGATTGTCACACTAAGTGAAGTAAGTCAGCCAGAGAAAGACAAATATATGATATCACTTATAATCCAATCTAAACATGATACAAATAAACTTGTTTACAAAGCAAAAATAGACTTACAGACATCAAAAACAAACTTATGGTTACCAAAGGGGAAAGGTGAGGGAGAGGGATAAATTAAGAGTTTGGGATTAACATATGTACGCTACTATACATAAAATAGATAATCAATAAGGACTACTATATATCACAGGGAACTCTACTCAATATTCTGTCATAACTTATATGGGAAAAGAATCTGAAAAAGAACAGAAGTGTATGTATGTATAATTAAATCACTTTCCTGTACACCAGAAACTACTACAACA